>NC_089317.1:2874070-2914070 GCF_036669915.1 Pocillopora verrucosa
AAACAGACCGGGATTTAATGCGGCCTTTTCTCATTAAACTCCTTCAGTTTCTATTGTGCAATTTACGGTACAAATGTCCAAATTGAACGGACTCGAAAAGACTCACCGAGAGGTTAAATTTGTTGTAAAACTTAAATTAAAACTTCGCTCGCTCTTTTACTATGAACAAAACTGTTTGAGAAAATTCAGATATTAAAGGAATGAAAGTTCCATCGTTCAGTTTAACTGTAACCAAATACTTCATGTTTTAACTTTCTATGTACTCTTTGTGAACGATTAAAATTAACTGCAGACGGTTAGGAGGCCGCTCGTCAACCAAATTAACTGACACTATTGCATATACAAATTCATTCTGAAACCAATATTTTTTTCTGTCAACCAAAGTGATTTGAGAGAGAGAAAACAGAGGATTCATAAGTTATTTATTGGCTTCAGGTAGTGACCTACGTGTTTGCTTAAAAACACTGCCCAGCCGGAAACACGAGATATATTTATGAAAAATGGAAACGAAAGTGGGGAAGTACTCGGCGACTCACGAAAGCGTTACCGTGACCCGTGGGTAGAGATAGGAAAATACTGACCAGGTAAAGAACTAGTCAGATTGCAGGATTCGTTACCGTGCCCTCTAGAAAAATAATCAGTTTTATTACACATTAAACCAACTATAAAAAATCTGATAGGTCGGAAGCATTTAATTGATATACAGTCGCGTATGGAATTGACACGAGTACCAATTTTTTGCAGTAGATATTGATCATGGCGAGTTCAAAGACTGCGTAGTTTCCGTGTAGTGTTCTCAAACTTTTGCACACTCAGAGAGAAATGTCTTATTTTGCAGTTGTTTTCAAAATGTATTATAAAACAACTATGGAATTCCGTTTTAGCATGATATCAAAGTTCATGTCAGTGTTATCTGCCTCAGTCTTCGGCTTTCGCAGAATTTCCCTCTTGCATTGCTGAGAATTCCGCACACGCTGGTTCAGTAATCTTGGACTGTATACTTTCTCTTGATTCAGGCTTTATTGACGACAATTCAGCGTTACACGTTCCGTTCTGCGATCTATCTACTCTATTACAATCTAATCCTAGGGTTACAAAAATGTTACATTTATTAGCTGAGGGAATCCACACCTAGATACGTAAATCCGTGTGGGATTCAAGATTCACTCACGTTCTATAACGATTCGTGGGCACTAATTTCCTATTAAACATGGCTTTACTTGGCAATCATGCTGCTAAGTTGCTACGCGCTTAAACGTCCTGCAAATACCTAATTTCATACATCACTGCTAGCAGAACTAATTTGATTACCCTATACCGCTCCCAATTACATGCTACTTTTAATTGTAACGTTAACTCTGTACTTTAACGGTAACGAAATTACAACTCAATACACAATTAAATTCATAATTAATCTAGGAAATCAATTTTTTGCGGGGAAACATTTCACAACATTGGCTTCGGCATATAACTCGTACCCTAGGTGTAGATATTTCACGATATCATGCTCAACATTATCCATTAATTGCTTACTTTCCGAGAGTCATGGCGTGTCGGTAAGAATGCCTCAAAAACTAACAGCCAATTGTTTTCCAGGTGGATATGACCCAACTGAAATTAGTAATAACATTCGTCAACTCTACAAAACTCGGGAAGGTCGGCTGGCACCGTTTCCCTGGTGTGAAGACTTTAACTTCTCCTTTGACGACATCTACACCAGACTTAAAGTCATCTACAGAAAGAACACGAGAGGAACCGCAACAGACCGAGTTGTCCTGATGTCTGAAATCTTCAACCGGCACGAGGAATGTGAAGAACCAAGAGTAGTGTTGATTGAAGGGAAGCCTGGTATGGGAAAGACCACTTACTGTAAAAAAGTTGTTTTCGACTGGGCCACAGGAAAACACGCAAGCGGAAATTGCTTCACAAACTTCGTAATTGTGCTTTTCATCAAATGTCGTGATGTTCAGTCTGGCCTTTGGGAGGCCATTGAAGATCAACTTCTACCTCGAGAAGTTGGTGAAGACGAACGAGACAGGTTCTTCGACTTCATTCGCCACAATCAATCCAAAGTTCTTGTGGTACTTGATGGATTGGATGAAGTTTCTGAGAAGAAGCTAGCTATTTTTTCAGAAATTATTCAAGGCCGAGTACTGCCAAACTGTCGCGTGGTTGCTATGACACGACACGAAGCTGGAGTCAAAGTTCGAAAATACTGCGACACACTGCTAGAGGTTGAGGGATTTACTAGAGAAGATGTAGAAACCTTCATCAGAAATTACTTTAAAGCACAACAAAACTTGGCCGAACAGCTTATCAAACACCTGTCTGGTGATTACAAGTTACATGAAATATTGACGAATCCTCTCAACACTGCGCTTCTTTGCCTGGTCTATGAAGATTTGAAAGGTGTATTTCCGGAAAGCAGAACGAAGATGTACACGCAAATTGTGGAGTGTGTACTAAGAAGGTACAGAACAAAGCAGCAACTACCAGAGAACGGTGAAGACCTTGTTGACCTTTACGAAAGCCAGTTGAAACACCTTGGTTCGATAGCTTTGAAAGGTTTACTTGAAGACAACTTGGATTTTGACGAGAAGGAGCTTGGAAAACACAAAGGGAGCGATTTACCTGGATTTGGATTTCTGTCAGTTCAGCCTGGAGGCAGTAAACTGAGACCAACTAGACGTTATAGCTTTCTTCACAAGACTTTCCAAGAATTCTTTGCAGCATTCTATCTCAGTTGTCAGCTTATCAACGAAGAAATCAGCGCGAACAGTATTGCTGCTGACAGAAAATATCGCCATGAGCTGAAAGAAGTGCTTCTGTTTGCATTTGGTATGCTAGCAGCACGATGCGAGGAAACAGTGGTGAACCTTCTGAAAAGCATAGCAACACAGTTAAACCAGGAAGAAGAGGAAGAAGAGGACGACGTGACTGTTATATTTGAGTGTGTTAGTGAATGCAAAAAGGAGAACAAAAATGTTGATGAAAAATTGGCTTCCGCTTTTGGCGCTTCTCTTCAAACTGACACTGTTACAGTTTCAGGGGTAGATGAAACTCTAGCTTTCTTTTTAAGCAACTTTCTGAAAACAAATACAACTGTGACAAATTTAATATTGAATGAATATTCGCAAGATGGGGTTGCCGCTCTGGCAGAGTATTTGAAATATAACAAATTGCTTGGAATGTTGAATTTGGATGGCGGTGTAATTGGTGATGATGGTGCTGCTGCTCTAGGTGAGTGTCTGAAATGTAATAAAACGCTGACATGGTTGTATTTGAAGTTCAGTAGAATTTCTGGTGATGGTGCTGCTGGTCTGGGTAAGGGTTTGAAATATAATACATCGCTGACAACGTTGGAGTTGGAAGGTAATGAAATTGATGATGATGGTGCTGCTGGTCTGGGTGAGTGTTTGAAATATAATACATCGTTACAAAGTTTGAGTTTGGTTGAAAATGAAATTGGTGGTGGTGGTGCTGCTGCTCTGGGTGAGTGTTTGAAATATAATACCTCGCTGACAACGTTGGAGTTGGGAGGTAATGAAATTGATGATGATGGTGCTGCTGGTCTGGGTGAGTGTTTGAAATATAATACATCGCTGACAGAGTTGAGTTTGCGTAGTAATAAAATTGGTTATGATGGTGCTGCTGCTCTGGGTGAGTGTTTGAAATATAACAAATCGCTGACAACGTTGGATTTGAGTAAGAATAAAATTGGTGATGATGGTGCTGCTGCTCTGGGTGAGTGTCTGAAATGTAATAAAACGCTGACATGGTTGCATTTGACGTTCAATGGAATTTCTCATGATGGTGCTGCTGCTCTGGGTGAGTGTTTGAAATATAATACATCGCTGACAAGTTTGAATTTGTGGGGTAATAAAATTGGTGATGCTGGTGCTGCTGCTCTGGGTGAGTGTTTGATATATAATACATCGCTGACAATGTTGAATTTGTGGGGTAATAAAATTGGTGATGATGGTGCTGCTGCTCTGGGTGAGTGTTTGAAATATAACAAATCGCTGAAAACGTTGGATTTGTGGGGTAATAAAATTGGTGACGCTGGTGCTGCTGCTCTGGGTGATCTGGGGCGCAGGATTGTCGATCTCTGACAATTCACTTGTATTATTGATTGACCGATTTGGCGGCAGAAAGGTGTCCCCGTTTAACGCGCGGCCAAAACGATCATGTTTCGAAGCTGTGACATTAAAAGCGGTGAAGAAACTTTGGTGGAGAAAGGAGAAATTAAGGAAAGAGGAAGAACGTACTGTGCAGCTGGAGCGCTAAGTGATGTTAGCTTCAAGAACGATGCACTTACAACGGGTATTTCTATACACTTCTTTTCAAAGGATGTAGCTGTATGGCCAAAATGGACGCGTTTCGATCGTCGTCATAGAGGAGATTTTACTCTTGAAAGTCGCCGGCCTTATGCTCTGTCTTGGCTTCGAAGACGGTTGTCACAAACACATACCATTGGTCTAATAAGGGGAACTTAGATTGCCAATGAATTCTGCTAAAAATAATGCTGATTAAGGGGCCTATTATATTATATTGTATAAATTCAGTTGATAAAACCAAATAAAATTGAATTTGCTTTCGAATCACTTGCGTGTTCGGGCTTGTGGCGATTTGACCGATCGCTTTGATTGACAGGCTTCGTTTTCTTTTCCTTTCTCCTTTATTTTTGGTACGTACCTTTACTAAAGCAAACTTTTGTCTAGCCCCCCTCCCCCCCCCCCTACGGTCCCAAGCTCCTCCGTCCCTCTAGAATTGTTACAGTTAAAGATATATATTTACCTAGACACCCAACACGAGATGAAAACGCAAACGATCGACAGACATTGTGCAATCAGAGCGCGGGAGGGTTGAGTGAAAAAGTTGTGTTCCCTTGTCATAACAATCAGAATACTTGGTGTCATTTTGTCTGACTTTTATTTACTTGAAATTTCAAATCACTGTCATATCAATAAAAAGGTACTCTCTTCAAAAACCTCTCTCTCAGTCAAGAATCAAACATTAAACAAAGCTCTTTTACAAAAGATTCATCGATCCACCAAAAATATTCATACGTCCTTTTTTTTATGCAACCACATATTACACTCCGAATTCGCTGTACAAAAGTAAACGTCCTTTGGAACTTTACATCTATAACTATGACTCTCTTTTCCATTACGTTAAAACTTGTTTCATTTTTGTGTCTTAATTAGTCCCTATTTTCATTTCAATTTCAATTCTTATCACTTTCAATAGAACATTCTTATTAACCGGACATTATTTATCGTCTGGGCGTGGGGGTGGGGGCGGATTTTTGTTCTGTAGTCAATTTTCTATACCCCCCCCCCCCTTTATACTCTGTCGGCGACGACTGGTTCCCTCTCTGTCCCCCCCTGAAAACCATGTGATCTCCCCATCATAATCATCCGCACCCTCCCTTCCCCCTCCCCTCTGGCGATAACTAATGACTGGTTCCATATTAAAATCTTGCTTGATCTCTACGTTGTCTTCACTATCATTTATATCTCAAACTCTTTTGACCTACACTGTTCAATTTTGTGATAAGCGATCGCGAATTGCATAGCATGGCATAAATTATTTTATCATATAACTTTGTTTGTACGTGCGTTATGATTGGTCAATTAAGGCAGGCCGTTTTTCACTACAAGGCCCGCTAAACTCAAATGTCTGCGTGAATTGAAATCTTTCCTTTCTGTTTGAACCCAGAGATATGATAAATATCGTACTAAAACCTCGTTTTCCAGGTCCTTCCTGTAAGTTACAGAAACTCGTTTTTCCCTCGGATTTATGGCACGCGCACTTTGATCTTCCTTGCATTGGGCCATAAATCTGAACAGAAAAAACTTGGTCCGTAACTCAAGTACAAACCTCGAACTCGGTTAGTGAGACGCACATGCATGTTTTACTTAGATCCGTGTTTTTTAGAGCCTTTCGCATTGACACGAACTTTAGTGTTTTAAAGTGACTGACATGATATTTCGAAGGCGAATCGCATGTATACAGCGTATGTATATCTACATTACCAACTACAGCATAAACTATAATTATTTTTATATACAACTGCATTTTTCTTGAACAAACATACGGTTCTCCTTATAAAGGCATTTGTCAATTCCCACCGGCACTGTCACACTTTCGTTCCCAAAACCTCAACCAAATGAGTATAGAGAGCCTAAGAACGAAATTGTTATAGTTTGATTTCAAAATCAAATCACCGCCTAGACAGAACGTCAGCGTCCCCTATACAGCTTCAACGCAATTAAACGAATTCGCAATATGCAAAACTTAGCTCAATTTCCCGACATCCAATGCTTTGGAAACAAATATCGTCAAACGTCGAAATATTCCATAAAACACAAATTAGGAAATATTACGTCGTAGAATCAGTCTCTCAGTGACATCAGAGAACTGTGCCGACACTATTAAAACCTGCTGTGCTTCATTCATCTTACACACGAAAAGAGTCCCGGAAGAAGTTTACTGATGGGTAAACAAATAAATTGACGAGCAGCCTCATTGAGGAGAAACATAAGTTTGAGCAAGAAAAATTTCTGAACTGTAACAACTTTGAATACTATATATATCTATCCTACATCATTATTGCCCTAGTCTTTTCATTGCCATGACATTTATCCGGTCTACGGCCCGTGAAAAAGATGAGCAGGTATCTTGCTCAATGTGAATGAAAATTGTCTCATCTCTTCGTAAGGCGCCATTTTTTCTCTTATTTCTGCCTCACGTCTTCCCCCACTCCACCCCACTTCACTCTTTGGCCTTCTCTTGCATACAATAAGGTCGTGTGCCATTGGAATCAAACGCTTTAACTGAAACCAAATTTTTTCTAAATATAAGCGTTAGAACACTTAATCAACCATTTTTGTTTGAAACGAGGCAATTCCACTCATTACCAGACTTCTCCGCGTTGACGAGTTGAAGGAGGACAACATGGCGACCGTGATCGTCATGTCGCGCTCTTCTGACCCAACTTTGAGAATAAGATGCTGTGGTGACTGAAATTGATGTGACGAGAAACCAGCCGAATTAATCCTTCAACTCCCATAAGTGATCAAGAAGGAATTTCTCCTTACAATATCAGTACAATAACAAGCAGACAAGTGATAAGAATGAAAGAGAAATATCAATCAGGGGATTATCAGTTGATCCAAAAACAAATTCTCCAAACTAACATCATAAGATTTGTATGGCAGACAGAAAGGAGAATTACTAATGAGATCTGGGAAGTGAAAGGGTTAACCCTTTGCACCCTTACATCATTATGCATATTCTCCATACTGTTCTCTATACATTTCTTCAAGTGCCGACAAGGAGAAACTGTTTAACAATCAAGAGCTTCTCCAGTTGGTGATCATTTCCTATATTCTCATGACCTTAATGCATGATCCGGAAGTGATTTTGTAGGGAGAAATTAGATGCTAGTCACTCTTAGGGTTTAAAGTGTTAAGGCACCAAATGTGACAGCGGTTGCCGCTGGTGTTTTTTATTTCCCACTTTTTTTCTCTTAACTTTCTTTCTTTTTGGTTGATGCCTACAAGAAAAACGCCAAAACCTTCAAACAACTCAGCCAAACTGAAAGCCTTGATCCCAATAAAACACGACCTTAATTTCATAATGGGTCGAAATAAAAGCCGGTTACCAGTGCTCTACTGCTACTTATAACGGCCGATTTACACGGTGGAACTATGACGCATGCAACAAGCTTGTAACACTCCATACTCCCTTAGGGCCATTTGCACGTGCACAAGCCAAAATCGCGTAAAAAATTCCTCTCCATCTCACAAAAACTTGCCGGCTTTCGAAAAGGAATTCTTCTTCACTCCTAGGCGAAATTAATTTCTACCTCCTCTTCTGAAACAGTTATCTTCGCTTTGTATTCGACAACTAACTTTGCTCTGTATTCGACAACTAACGAACAGCAGCAACTTCGTCCGTGATTATGATGCAAGAAAGCTTCACTTTCCTCCCCCTACTCAGTAGAAATTTTTCACAATATAATTCATATTCATCGATTTCGGCTACGGTTGTCGCAGCGGTTAAAAAATGTCTTTCAGAACATGTTTTAAAATCCTACGACATTTTTGAGACGTATGCAACAGTCGTAAGCGAGTTGCAGGTTTGATTTAGATGAAATAATTCGTTTCGTAGGCCTGTCGTGGGCTTGTTGCACGCGACAAAGTCGTACGGCGTAAATCGGACTTAAAAGATTTTACCACCCGCGTCGGCGGGGAGGCGCTCGTGTTAAAGTTTCGCTTTGTGACTTCTTCTCGCGCACAGACATCTTTTACACCATCGGAAACCGCTCATGAAAAAAAAAGGAACAACAACACCTACCTTAATTACAACACGAACAAAACAAACGACTTAATAACCTTTCATTCACGATCCAAGACTCTGCGTCCATTTAACATTGTCCAACTCAAGTTTTCCGCTTAATCCATCTCGATAGTAGAGAGCTCCACCTTCGGGCGACTACCTGCTGAGAGAAACGCCTTTTCTCCTCGCTTTCACGTACAGTTCCTTCTGCTTCATCAATTATCCCACGGCTTAAGAACTTGCACGCAGTCATCCCTCTTCATTTTCTTCAATACATTGATAAGGAAATCCACAGTGGAACTATCTTTTTGTCCCCATTGATAAAGCACGTTTTGAGTAGCCTCGTTGACCTCAAGTTCAAAGTTTTTTATCTCATTCGTAGTAAACTCGAGGTATCCCGCAAGTGTCACCCAGTTTTTGCTTGACTTGGGGTTTAAAAACTTTCCAAGTTCGATGAAAACATGAGCGGGAAGGTCCCGAACCAACGTTTTACCTGTGGTAGAGAAATCAAAAATATTATTATCATATTCTGAGACTTACAAAAAGTACCATTTTGCTGGTAGATACGGAAGGTCTGAGGAGAGGTCGCAGGTGCCCATACAGTTATGAGATTAGCTTAGGTAATTTGCAGACTTCAGAGGGAGAGGGGTGAGACATGCTACGTTTAGCCTTCGCCTTGGAAGGGTTAAGGTTCGTTTCCGTTAAAAATCAATAAATGACACAAGGTCCAGTCTCTAGCGTGGAGTTCAAATAAAAAAAAAACGACTTTCACTTCGAAAATCCGAAGGTTGGCACCACTCCGCAGGTCAGCGGTACACGTTCGAAGTTAAGGAGTTTTAATCTCCACCTTGGTTTCTCGTGTTTTCTCATTAAACTAAACACCAACAGACCGTCATTTTTTTGTAATCGGTGGAGTTGTGGCTGGGGCATAATTCAATTTTTGCTGTTGCTCAATGAAGCAGTTTTTATTCCTCGCCCCGCCTCAGAGAATTGCAGTGTTTTAGTGGTGAAGGTAAGTTTTAACCCTTTAACTCCCAAAATCCTATTGTCAATTCTTCCCTCTAGCTGTAACAGATTTCCTTGTTATTAGTTTTGAGAATTTGGTGTTAGATGGGGATAAAAAAATCTACCCGATAAGTTTCAGAATTCTCATGACCTGTTTGCTGGATGATGTAGAGATATTAGAGATAGGGAGAAGTTTCATGTTAATCTCTCCTGAGAGTAAAAGGGTTGACAACGAGAAAATGGTAGCGAGCCGAGAAAAAGAACTTGCCGAAAGAAAAGAACTAAACAGTGAGAATTGAAAAATAAACAAAAACGAAACAAAACAACATAAAAGACAAAAAAAACAAAACAAAACAAAAGAAAAAGGTAGAAAGTATTGAAAGTATGCATCATAAAAGAAACCAAGAATTTAAAATGGAAAGACGCTCTGACATTAAAAGAGACCGTCGATTAGGCATACAGCGAGTTGAACAAATTTCTTGATCCAGCTGCCCATTTTATGGGAAAAAAAATATTTTAAACCTATTCTGTGTCAAAGTCATGATACGATCATACATGACTGTCGGAGTAGAGTTGAATTATTGTTTTTTCACCCTAAATCTAGCGTGAACTATAACTTAGTTTTGTAATAATTTCCATTCTCGGTTCTTCCTTATTCCTTCTTTATTCAAATATGTCTGTAGATGTTCTGGATTATGGATGACGCCCATGCATTCTTCAACAATCCTTTAGTTTCACACACATTGTAATATCCAGTTAGAACTAATGCAAAGTATGAAAATTACTTCGATCACGAATAGGATTACAGGAAATGCTAAATAGCAATAGGCCTTGGATAAAAAAAGATTTGAACTATGGAAAATAATCAACTAAAAATTGTCCGGTTCAAAAATGTCACACCACACACAGAACGAATTGTCACGAAAGTGTCACGCGGCAACGCGCGCTTCTTCTAACTCCTTAAGGATTATTTTGAATACAGACCGAGCTGTTTCCCATTTGAGACATACTTACTTTTGCCGTTGCTTACGCTGACGCCCTGTAACGAGCCACTACTGCCCTGAGAGTCAGAATCTCGTTGATGACTATTTGGTCTCGTGGAGCAGGCCGTCCGCCTTCCTCCAAGTCCGTACGAAGATCGCGGGTGAGCTGGTGTCTCCGATGAGGTGGGCGGCACAAAGTCATATTTCGCTTCCTCCATTTCTAAAACAATTACAACGACAACAGCGAATTTGTTAAAGATTCTGTCTCTCAGTCCCTCTCAGGATAACAGCCAGAGGAAAGAAGAAAGAGATTCTAATATAGCGTTAGTTTAGTTTTCAACGCTGTTGACTGTCAAATTTTATTTCTGTTCTATTCTGGAAAACGTGATTTATTTAGCAGAGATTGCGTGGTGCACGTAAATGAGTGTATGGGCGATTTTTATCGGTAAACTTCGAGCCAGAATTGAACAAATGTCCATCATTTAGCATACTTCACTAGCTACGCGTTGTTAAAAGTTTTCATTGCATTTTCCCAGGATTAAAATTCATACAGAGTTATATTCCGTAGAGGCGAAAACAAGGGATTGCATTGTTTCTTCATGGTTTCGCAAAGCGTTTGGTCGAAAAAGCTTGCGTTATCCTCTCAGTCAGTAAGGAAGCAGAACTCTTATCAGCATTCTGTCAATATCACCACGTCCTACAGTTTTAAACAGCGTCCGATCTCCTCTTCAAGCGTAATATGTGTAGGTGTCAACGAGAAACAGGTAAACATACAAAATATTTGCTGTCAGGATTCTCGTTCGCGGACAACGCAAAATTTGTCGTTTTCACTTTGTTGCTAGGCAGATGAGAATTTTAAAGAAATCTACAACGTGTTTCAAAAAAAACACGTGGGGTGCTATTTTCCTCCTCATTAAATCGTTTCATTCGCAACTTTTTCGTTAGTGTCGCCGTTCTGTTTGGTATAAGAGCCCTAATGTTTACTAAAAGCAATCCTTTATAGGACTTCGCTCAGCCTGACGATCTGGCCTCAAAAGAAATTTTTTTTTTCTTACCTTGAGGGTCATGAGCCTGGTTTCCTCCATGCCGATTTTGTTTCTT
Source organism: Pocillopora verrucosa (assembly GCF_036669915.1). Classification (NCBI taxonomy): domain Eukaryota; kingdom Metazoa; phylum Cnidaria; class Anthozoa; order Scleractinia; family Pocilloporidae; genus Pocillopora; species Pocillopora verrucosa. The sequence goes on from NC_089317.1 coordinate 2,885,506, forward strand.
CCAGTAATAGTAGAAAGCCACAGCAATTAGAACGAGAAGCAACACAGCGATAACGATACGAATGATATATGTTATGGAGTTAGATGTTACTTTCTCTACGGGGCTTAATGAACGTCCAGCATTGGTTGGTGCCGAAGGCGCTCGAGAGACTGCAGTGATTGAAATAAAGCGTAAGTATATATCTGCGTTACTGACCAAATGTGAGGTCAAGATAGCAGGTTAAGAACTCAATAGCCACTTTTGTTCTAAAAAACCTCCGATCCCAACAACATTTTTGGGAAACTTTACGAGACTGATTCTCAAAGGAAAGTCTTTGAATTTCAACGACAAACACTTGCAATAGCTATGGGAACAAAAATGGCGATAGCTTTTGCAGTCGTATTCATGGCTCAAATTGAGAAACAGCTTCTAACTAGCTACAAGCCACATAAATCATTTCTTTGGAAAATATACATTGATGACATTTTTTGTGTGGACCATTCCCGAAACCGAAATCAACAAATTCAATAATTTGGTAACTCATTGCACGCCAGTTTTAGATTCACGCACGAAATTTCATCAGCAAAAATTGTTTTCCTCGATACTGAAGTTTTTACAGGACCGAGATTTACCGATAGCAAAATCCTTGATTTTTAAACATAATGCGAGCCGACAGAAACGTTCCAATATACACACTTCTCTTCACGCCACCTTCTCAGTGTTAAGAAGGGTTTTTGTAAAATGAGAGGCACTACGCTTACTGAGAACAAACTCGGTTGAAGAACTTAACTTGCCTTGTAGAACGAAGCTACCCTCAGGATCTTGTCGAAAAGGTCTTAGCCGATGCACAATTCTCATCACGCAACACGGCTTTGACAAACCAACCGAAATCATTTAAAAAGATTTTGACATTCGTTAGGACTTTCAACCTTGCTTACCAGAATCTCAAAAAGATTTTTATGAAACACTGGCAACTTATTTCAGGCAACAATAACTAGGCGCTAATATATCCTAATCCACCAATTGTTGCCTATCGGAAGGTCAGGTCTCTGAAATATTCGCTTCTTAGAGAACGACTTCCTTCACTTTAATTACACAACAGCATTTTAGAAGTTATACACGATAAAGGTTTAGTGAAAATACTTCAAGACAATTTCATCCCTTCCCCTCTAATAAATCCTACTTCCTTCGAATAACTCCACTTTCAGATTCTGCGCTTCCACGAAACACGGAAAGCGTAGGCCGAAGGTTTAATTTCTGGGGACTCAGGACTTTTTTTTTCGTCGTAAGCTCGTGACAAGACGGGAACCCCTTCTTTTGCTGCGCAGATTTTTCTTGCTGCACAGAGACCCTAATGAGCACGAAATTTATCAAAAAACTAAATATGACATGATTAGATAATGCAAACGAGCAACACCGCTCTCTTAACATGAATATTCGGTCCCTTGGGGTGGGGGGCAGGGATTTGTGGTGTGTGAAAGGTGCTAAAAACGGCTATGAAATGATACAGAGCTTAATAGCCTGCCCTTTTTTCATAGATTGCAGAATTAATTTGTGACAAAAGGTACCTAAAGTGACTCTAAGTCGCTTGGTTACTGATCAGGAATGAACACTGAAATTTGCAACTCCGATGTATTGCTCCCCGTCATTCATAGCGCACAAAAGTAAAAACAAAAACCTTAATCCTTTTACCCCTTGGAGTGATTAGCATCTAATTTCTCCTTACAATATCACCCCTGAATCTAACATTAAGGTCATGAGAATAAAGAAAATTGTTAAACAAATTCTCCTTATCAGCACCTTGAAAAATGTATAGAGAACAGTATGGAGAATATGCATACTGATATTAGGGCGTAAAGGTAAATTATTGAGTAAATAAAGAAAAAGAGTCGTCTGTTTGAAGCGTATAAAGTACCACAGCATGTCTCATTAATTGAGCGCGCAAATCATGTCCGCCTCGACAACCCTCGATCTCAAGTAGTTCATTCTATCAACGCAAAATCCGAACCAAAGGGATTGTTATAAGGTTTACAGTTGAATTATCTGAATTACACCTCAGTTCTAGTTATGACTAAACCAAGTTCGTTTCTATGCAAACCCAAAACAAGTCGTCAAATTCAAGGTATTTGCAGTACAACACAGTTATACTGATGAGGTCCAAGGTTAAGGTGGCCGAACGAAAATCAAAAGAGGGTAAGTTTGATGGCAAGTTTTCTAAATAAGGTTTGGCCTTTAGATACTAGGAAATACTAATGCGCTATCATTCAATCAAGGGTACAGCACATTGTGCCTCCCCTCCCACTTGTCAAGTTCTTCTGTTAGAGATGCCATTCATACTTCTCATATGAAAAGAAAAAGCATCCTCTGCTTGATTCTCCTCCCCCCAACCCCCTCCCCACTACTTTCATGCCTCCCCTCCCACCTGTCAAGTTCTTATGTTAGATGTGCCATTCATACTTCTTACATGAAAAGAAATAGCATCGTCTTTTTGATTCTCCTCCTTCCCCACCCCCCCGCCCCCTCTCCAACCACCCACCTCTCGTCACTACCTCATGAAAAGAAAATTATAAATCAGCCAAGTGCAATATCGCTTTTGATCTGAAGTGATTGCTGGCCCTGTCTCCTATGATTTAATTTCATAACCTAACAACACTGGCGGCAGTATACCAATAAATGTGGGTAGACATAAAAATTATCTCGGGAGCCAAACGATCCACTAAGATTATTGATCACTTCACGTGCACCTCCGCTAATGTTATCTATTACAGAACGTGCAATGTGATTAGATCTTGAGGGAGGACTCGGCATTTCTATCCGAGTAAATCGGAGATCTACAGCTCCTGTGTATTGCTCTCCGTTTTCCTCCCGTAAGATTTCCTTTCGATCATCATCTCACATTGTGTTGTAGCGATTTCGATCAGTCTCACATGACTCCTGGTTCTTAATCTGAACGTAACTCTCTGTCATTGTAAAGGATTGTGAATCCGCAAGTGGAGAACGAAAAAAATGGGATACTTTGTTCGAGAGATTCAGAAGCTAAAAGATCTTTGCCGAATTAAAAACTGTCCTTGTCACTGCCTGCTTCTGATGACACCATTTTCAAGGGCAAGTTTGTGTTGTTGATAAACTGCACGCCATATAGAGGACAATCGTATTTCTCAAAATGAAGACGGACACGCTGCTTTGAAAGTGTCATAACCGCATTCTGAACGACATTATTAGAAGACATTGGAGACAAGTTTAAGCTGCGCTTAACCTCCTCACCTCTATCCACCCCTCTCGGGTTTCTGGATCAAGATCTTTGTTGACTTGCCGAAGTGAACAACAAATTCTGTGTATACTTCAGGGGACTCACAAGAACAACTCAGTGGGACGATGAAATTTTATCACTTTCCGAATCATGTTTCATGTCAAATCCCGTTGGAATAACGACTAAAACGTCTTCTTTCAAGCAAGTGATTCTGCAGATGCATTTCATCTGCTTTTCCTTTCAGGATATGAGGTCAGTAAAAATTTGGAGAAACGAATTTAAAGCAGCTGAAAATTTGCTGTTCACTCAGGCAGTCGCCAAAAACGGCTTCGTGTTTTGAAATTGCATCGGAAGTTAAATACGCAGTCACATACCGACACTCGGGATAATTTGAAAATTTTCATGTGAACATAGCATATGCACAAGTGAACGTGCTCTGTAGTTTTCCGTCTTCAATAGCTGTCCTAATAGTCGATAAAGGAAAATACCACAAAGTATTCCATATTAAGTATAATTATATTTATTATATTTGTTATATTTGTGCCAATTTCACTTATTTTCTTTTATTTTCGCTTGAGCATACGGGTGACTGAGTCACGTAGATAAGCAATCAATCATGCCTATTAATTTATTAAATTTATTTGATTCATTTTGAGCTGATCCTTGATTCTTGATCCTCGATCCTCAATCCAGTGATCTAGTGATCCTTGATCTAGTTTTTCCAGGAAAAATTGACTGTTGCCGCCATAGAGAGATGTGCATCTCCCGGAAACTCGCTTCTAGTCTTCCTCGGTTATTCTTCTCACATTAGACAAAAGCCCGGAAATCATTCCTGCAGAAGTTTTCAACATGGCTCAGGTGCGGGTAGTATGTGGTTGATCTCTAATTCGAAAGACTTCTTGGACGTTTGTAAGCGGACGATTGTCGCCAAGGTAAAGTCATTTGTTTACCATATACATACTTTTTAACTTGATTCATGTTATGGCAAGGAAAGGACTTGTCTTAACCCTCGTAGCTTAGTGCTTCGGCCAGCACTTCCTGTTGAAGAGATGCTCGTATTTTTCGAATTGGAGCTCATAGTTACCCTTTATGTCACTTCATTCAGTAGTTTTTGATGATGATTCACTTAGTTGCCATTATTTTTTCGAATTTGGCTGGATTCGTTCGGCTAGTAGATATTAAATTTTTGTTTTAAAAGACAAATGGCTTCAACTCATGGATTAGTGGTTCTGTCAGATCCTTCGGTTTGTTTGCGGAAGAGATGGTCGTATTTTACGAATTGGAGCTCATAGTTACTCTTGATATCACTGTATTCGGTAGTTTTTGATGTTGATTCACTTATTTGTTATCTTTTTGTCGAATCTGGCTGGATTCGCTTGACTACAAGCTGAGAAATATGTTTTAAAAGACAAATGATTTGAACTCGTAATGCTTCGGTCAGCACCTTCTGCATGTTTGTTTGAGACATCTTCGTATTCGCCAACTATTAGTTTATTTGTGTCGAGACCAACTTATTATTTTATATTGTTTGACCGAGTATCTATTATTTTGCCCGAATCTGGTTAATTTACTTCTACTTCTACTCTATCAATTGATGAAGCGTATTGATCAACGCATCACATCAATATAAGTACAATAGTAAATAAATAATAAATAAACACTAATAATAAAGTATATATCTGTGATAAGAGAAATTTTTTAAAACCACTTCCCAGTTTTGATAAGATGGTCACACAGAGCAGCCTTAAATTTTAAATTATCATCTATATTTACAATGTCGCCTGGAAGTCTATTCCATTGGTTGACTGACCACAGAAAAAAGCTGTATGCTTATTGATTGCAATTTGAATGTGGTCTTATGAAGGTTTTTAAGATACCACTCCTTGAAGTATGAGGTAAAGGAGTAAGATATGAATCTTTGTCAATATCAACAGTTTGATAACCAATCTGGTGAAACATTGATAATTGAGAGAGAATTCATCTTCCTTTGAGAGATGGCCACTCCAATTTATTGAACATATCAGTTACTACTCCTGGTTCCTTGGAATAATTATTGAAACAAAGCCTAGCTACTGAATGTTGGATCATATCAAGATGATGTATATCTTTTTTTAAATATGGATACCAGGCAGAATTTGCATATTCAATCTTAGGCCTAACTAAACTATCATAAAGCTTGGATTTACAGTCTACAGAGACATTTCTAAAGTTCCTCCTAATGATACCAAGAGTTTGTTTGGTACTTGATGTTATAATTATACACAATATGCTCTGAACATTTAAGGTCTTCATAAAGTATCACACCTAAGTAGGAATGGTGATGGACTTTGGTTAGTACATGATTTTTAAGAACATATGTTGTATCTACATTAGATTTTTTAGTGGAGAAGCAGATGGTGTGGCATTTATCAACGTTGAATCTTTCTCCCGTTTAGTTAACGCATCTAAATCTTTCTGTATGTTTTGGCAGTCAACTGGACTATTAATACTATGATATAGGAAATTAAACAGTCATCTACAAACATATCTCATTGTTGATGAAATACATAAGGGCAAGTCAGGAACAGTAATAGCCCCAAAACCATGCCTTGAGGGACTCCTGATGTGACAAAACACTGATTTGATAAAACATCCTTCAAAGCAACCCTCTCTGTTCTCTCAGTAAGAAACACTTGGATCCAGGGAAAGAAGCTGCCCTGAATTCCATAGTGACCTAACTTATAGAGCAGCCTCTGATGAGGCACTCTATCAACAGCTTTAGAGAAATCTCATATAAGGGTATCAACCTGTTTCTTGGAGTTCATTGCACTAACTAGGTCATGTATTGCCATTATAAGTTGGGTTTCACAATTCCTCCACTTGCAGAAACCATGTTGAAAATTACTAAGCACATTATGATCTTCCAGGTGCTTCCAAATGTGATGACATATAATATGTTCTAGTATTTTAGATGTTACTGAAGTAAGAGATAGTGGTCTATAATTACTTGCTAAAGATCTTTTCCCCTTTTTCAAAATTGGAACTACATTACCTTTAATCAAGTCATTTGGCAACTGACCCTGATCTAGTGACAGTTGAAAAAGTGAAGCCCGGAATTGCCAGCTCATGTGATAGTTCTCTCAGAATATATGTTGGCACACCATGTGGCCCACTAGCTTTATTCACAGTATGAGATTCAAGAAGTTTCTGGACACCTTATTTAAGAACATTAATTAGCTTTACCATAATTATCAGATGCATTAGTATTATCTTCCTCTAATGTATTTATCCTTATGTCATCTTGTCTTTTAGATTTTAACAAATCTGCAAAATTTCTTAGGCTGATCTGAACTAGGTGTTTCAATTAAGTTGTTGATATAATCATGATATACCTCATTAAGCTGTTTCTTGTAAATCTTACAAGTGTTCCTGTATTTTGTTCTATTTACATGGAAAATTCTGGAGGTAAATGTAATATATACTCTATCTCCTCTGCCTCTTGAAACTCATGATGGAAAAACATGCTGTGATTGAAATTCCCAAAAAAGCAGTCAACTTTTTGTAGGGCATCAGCTTTAATTTGCCTGATGAGCCATCTGACTGTGGATGCTTGTGCCAAGGAAAATCAATTTTACATCAATTAATGTTAGCAAAACATTGAACAGTTAAATTTTAGTTCCTGTGGGATGAAAATCAATCCAAATACTGTTGTGCTTCCATATTGGAAATGTGTTTTCAAAGTAGTTGTTGAAAATCAATTTTCTACTTTGCTGCTGGCTAATGTTGTGAATGACATTATGCATTCCTTCATTTTGAGCCTAAGGAATAACTGATACATGCCTGTACCTCTCCTCCAGAAATACTGAAAACTGCTGCTTATTAGCCGCCCCACTTAAAAGCCCAATTCAAAGCTCTCAAGTCTTTCACATTCATCATGAGACTCACGCAAAAAATATGATGTTCTCAAGCTGAAACTATTGTTTCTTACAGCACACTACTGCTGTCATTAAGTAACTATGAAATTATTATTGTTTCAAATATAATTTACTCCTTGTTTACTTTGCTTCAGAGTCTTTCCAGCAGTGGAAATGCTCACTTTAAAACAAAAGTATGCCATAGAAAATTCATATTTTTTCACAATTTTCAGGGGAAGTATGCCCCCATTCCCCCCCTAAGGATGGTGATGCCTGCAGCATCCCATTTGAAGGTTAAAATGCAGATGAAAATCTCAGACATGAAGGTAGCAAAGGGATGTGGGTTTTATAGAATTGTGTGGGTTCCCCCTGAGTGCCCCATTTGACTTTTAACCTTTAACACCCTAAGACATTGGTATTCATATTCTCCACACTGTTCTCTTTACATTTCCTATGGAACAGACAAGGAGAATTTGTCAAAGAAGTATATTTGATAGTGAAACAAATAGAAAAGTCAGTTTAGAACATAAGAGCTACATCAATTGTTTAATAGGTGTTTTAATTGATGAAAATATTTCTTGGAAAAACCATGTTGACTGTGTTGTCACTGAAATAAGTAAGACCATACAAATGATTGCTAAGCTGAGATAGATTGTTCCATCATCTGTCCTTATAAATATCTACTGTATAAATTCTTAATTGTGCCTGATATAACCTATGGACTCCCTGCTTAGGGCAATGGGTCTAAAAAATATAATTATAGTAAACAAAATTGCTGTTCTCCAAAAGCGAGTTTTGTGTTTAATTTACCTTACTGATAAAAAAGAACATGCTATCCCCTTATTTATAAATGCAAAAATTCTACCTATTACCATCATATAATATGAAGTTGAATATAAATTAATGCTTGATGTTCATAACAACAGTGCACCTTCTAACATCATTAAATCTTTTGTGAGAACATCAAACAATTATACCTAATAGTTACTCGCTCATCAACATCACAACTTGTTAGGATTAAGTACTCCAGGTGTCAAAATCTGGAATGAGATGCCAAATGAATAGAAAAATTTGTCAAAGAAATCCTTCAAAAAAGAAACAAAAAAGGCTCTTGTCAATATTCTAGAGACTGAAGATTCTTATATCAAGCCTGATGAGATAATGGTTAAATTTAAACATGGCAAAATTAAAACAAATTGAACTTGCAGTTGTACAATATCTTTGGTGCACTTAGATACTCAGGACTTTTTCTCTTTTACAATGAATGTCTTTCATTTTCCATTTTCATTTCTTGTGCATATTTTAATGTTTTGCTTTACATGATTGTATTATTTTCACATTTATTATTGTCAACAAAATCTGCTCAAAATTTTCAAAATTTTCAAAATGTTATTTTTTTTCTCTTAAGTTAGAGAAACTAGTTTTAACCACTTAAAAGTTAAATTTGCTGAAAAAATCTTAAAAAGAAGGTGAAATACAGCAGAAAGAATGTTGCAGGAAACCTGTACAGAAGAGCAAAAGGTGTCATAATTGTAAAGACCTCCAGCAGAGTGTTGATGTTTTCTGTGGGTTTTTGTTTAGGATCTCAATTTGCATATATTATTTACACCACATCTTGTACTGAACATTCACTGGGAATCTCCGGCATATTTTGCAAAATGTTGAGTAACGAGAGTCTTCATAAAACAGCCTAAAAGAGTGGACTAAAAGTGGAAGAGAGCATGAGCCAAAGAAATTGAAGTTAAGTTGTTCATTTTCACCAGCTTGCTTGATGACTTTTGGATTACATTTAACTTGTGTTAGTCACAAAATGACCTTTCCCACAAATTTCAAAATAGTTCTTTGTCAGGAAGCTTGCCAGGAGGTTCCATGTTGTGTTTTATTGGTCAGCGGCATGACTGCATTGACACACACTTTTTAAAAGGAGGCAAGAAAACTGTAAATTTCTTTGGAGGCCAAAAAATTGAGGTTTGCTATCACGCAAGTTACCTCTACATTAATAGGGTATGTAGATTTGTTAGATTTTCATGAAAATTACCTTGAATGTTCCTCAGATATTATCACACAGAAGTGCATAAGGCTTGAATGAAATTTGAAATATTTCTCTCACAATTTATCTGAGTTTGACATCAAGGGAAATCCAACCTCACAATATATTTTCTCAGGAACCAATGGGAATATTGAGATTGCCTGACAGTCTCTTTGTTATAGCCCATTATCTGCTGAGTGATACTGTCTAGTTTGTTTCAAGGTCTGGGGTAATATGTCAGGCTGGTAATTCAGTAAAAGCAAACACCATCAATGTTGCATTTAAATGCTTACATGCCTACCAAAATAAACAAAAACTGTGAAAAGCTTTGTTATTTCCATAGTCTGTACTTTATATTAGGTTTACTGTGATGTATATTTTTCTGAGTTTTCTGTTGTAACCTAATCATGTGTTTAGCATCAAGTACATATAAACAGATATCAAATATTGTGCAACAGAGCACATGTAAGTTTTCCCTTTACCTTTTGACTTTATCTTTGATTAACTAGCCATGATCTACTGAAGATCTCTGTTTATTACAGTTTCTTTAATAGTAGCATGAGTTGGACAATTTTTCCAGGAGGCAGCCTATTTTGTTGACAGTAATCTAAAGTAAAAAATTGCCCCACCTGGATTAGCAACTGCTATCAGCTGCAAGTTGAAGGAATATTTTGTATATTGAATATGAGAAAATAGATAAAGTGTGACATGAGAAATTCAGGAACATTTTAACTTTTTGATGATCATTTCCTTTATTCTTGTTACCCATACTTTTGATTCAAGGATGATACTGTAAGGAGAAATTAGAAGCCAATCACAGCTCTTAGAGGTTAAAGGGTTAAAATGGAAGATGCATCAAACTTATTTTATTGATCTGTTGTGTGATATTTAACTCATTTTGGAGTGTTGTAATATTCTGGTGTTGTAAAATTAGCATCGAGTAATGATTTTTGTGTGTGCTCTGTATGTTGCCTTCCATGTATTAATAACAAGCATTTCTTTACAGAGGACTTAATTTCATGGCTTCTGCTACCCCATTGCATCCTTCTACCAAGGAGGCCTCTAATTATGCCCAGCTCTGTCGCCTCCTTGTTAAAGTTGGATCACTTGTGCTAAGGGATATCTTTGACCGGGTGTGTCCATCAGAAAACCTTTATGCAGTTCTGACTAATCCCACAAACCATGCCAAATTGAAAACACTTCAAAAGAAGAGAGTCCTGAGTACTTCCCAGTGGGAGAAACTGTATCCTGCTTCCAAATCTTCAGTTTCCTCAAAGGACTTTGACACCTCCCTACTGCTAATTCTTCTGAAGAATATCTGGGGTCTTGCTCTCCCTGCCTCTGACGGGAATAACCTTCCTTCAGGATCAGACACCTCTCCAGAAGCTGGCATCACTCGCATCAAGTTTTTCAGGGACAGAGTTTTCAGTTATGCTGCTAATGCTTCAGTTGATGATCCAACTTTTAGTTTGTACTGGAACAACATCAAAGACACCTTTGTGCGTATTGGAGGGACCTGCTATGAGAAAGTCATAGATGATTCTGCACTCCATTGTATGGATGCTGATCTTGAAGAACACTACCAAGAGCTTCTGAGAGAGTGGTTGAAAGATGATGACTGCGTCACAGACAAATTGCATGAAGACAAAATTGTGAAAAAGGCCAGGAAAGGAGGGGACATGGAGGATTCCTCTGACATTTCTGAACAAAATTCATGGGAGAGGGGTGTGTGTAATTTTTTTTTTAAACCTGAGTTTTAAACTAACTTTGTAGAGTCAATAATGTACAGCAAGTCATACTAGATTGTTGGATGAAATGAATTTTGTGCAGATTTTTCTTTAAAAGTCACAACTATGTGTGATTGAAATTTTGAATCTTTATTCCCTTGATACATCAACAGTATCCATAATTTGCTTTTTTTTCTTCATCTTTCCTATCTTTTGATTTCCATTTGGGTTAAGCTATTTAATTGTCACATACAAATGTTTAAAAAAAAACTACAACCTTCTTTTTCAGAGACAGTAATAATGCCAGGGGAAAATACATCAGCACAGACTGGCAATAGCAGCCCACCAGAGCTCAGTGTGAAACTTCCAGAGTTGAGTGATCTTCCAACAATCTCTAATCCTTGGGAAACTGTTGAACTTCCTGTTGATATTCTTTTATTAACAGTGGAAGACTGTGAGTTCTTAAGCTGCTTTGCCTACCTGAAGAAACCCTTTAAGAGTTACCACATCAGTTCTGGCCCTGTGTACTTTGGGTTCATGGGTGATGATCAAGGAAAGAAAATGAAAATCGCATTGATGAGGTGCTCCAAAGGTCTTGATGCTCCTGGGGGTTCTTTGTCTGTTTCAAAAGATGCCATATTGCTACTGAGACCCAAGGCTATTTTTTCTGTTGGTGCCTGCAGTGGTTTGAACAGCAAAAAGGTCAAGTTAGGAGATGTGGTTCTTTCAGCAAAGCTTATAACAGCTTCACTCAAAACTCCCCCCAGCAGAGGTATTGGTAACCTGATCAAACATGTGGCTGATGGGTGGAAGGCACCTTTACATAATGCTGATGAATATAATGCCAAAGTGCACTGTGATGGGGTGGTTCTGAGTATCTCTGAGGCAAACAGAGACATGATTAGGAAACATCCTGAAGCAATCGCAGTTGAAATGGAAGGTGGAGGTGAGAATCATAATAATTCAAATAATTGATGAGCCAAGCACTTTTGCAGTTGAAGGAAGTGTTTTGAAAAACACTGCTCTGGTATTGTCTCTGTTGGTTCAAGAAATAGCATGTACCATATAGCATGCCAAATTTGCAGGAATATTATATATTGGATAATAATAGTGATTTTGTGTTTGGCTGGGGTTGGAAGATTTTTTTGCAGGTGAAGGTGACTGAATACTTCTTCTGGCTAAATTGAGTGTGCTCCTTCAGGGTGTTGTGAATTGTCTCACATTTGTCAACTGAAAAATGTAGAAAGTATTTTGCTGAATAGTTTGAGAGTTTAGGAATAGTATCACAGTCCCTGTTAACACTTAAACTCCCATGAGTGACCAAGATAGAATTTCTCCTTACAGTATCAACATGATACCAAGCCCATAAGTGATGGGAAAAGGAAAACAGGTCAATTAGGGGATTATTGGTTGATCCAAAACCAAATTCTCCTAACTTACATCACAGGACTTGTATAACAGACATTAACCCATTAACTCCCAAGATCTTACTGGAAATTCTCTTTACTGTCTGCGAAATGATTCTCATTATGTTAGTTTGGAGAATTTGGTATCAGATAAAGTAGTAATCCAATAATTGACATTTTTCTTTATTCTCATCACTTGTCTGCATGATATTGTATGGATGTAGTAAGGAGAAATTCTCACTTGGTCACTCATGGGAGATAAAGGGTTAAAGAGAATTACCAATGAGATCTTAGGAGTGAAAGGGTTAACTCTATCTGACAGAAGTTTGTCTTTTGAGAAATGTTGAAATTTACTTATGAAACAAGGTGAAGCCTGGGCCGAATTGTTCAGAGCTGGGTTAAGATAACCTGGGGTAAGTGTGAAATCTGATTTAAGATCTGAAAGCTTGAAGAGCCAATTCAGTTTATTTCTTTTTTACTACAATTCGATAATTGAATGCTCTAAAAACAATGGGTAAAATTATTCCAAACGGCTTTTGAACATAGAAATATAGAAACCTGGATTAAAATTTAACCTTGGGTTTGCGCTAATCGGCCTTTGAACAACTGGGCCCGAAGAATAATTTTACAGTCTCAGTGTACAATTTTTTGTTAATTAACGGTTGAAAAAAATTAGATTTCGGAACTAACTAACGTCTTTCTGCGATTTGCATGTTTACAGAAAGGCTAGAGTGTGAATCTTTTTGAGTTTTGATTGAACAATTATTTTAAGGATGCTAAGAAAATAAGCTTGATATATAGTTAACAGACATGAATGATTTTTTTTCAGGAGTGTATACAGCAGCTCACGATTTTAAGACAGAATGGGTGGTAGTCAAGGGCATCAAAGACTTTGCGGATGAAGTGCAGTCTTCAAGTAAGAAATGGAAACAAATTGCCTGTGTGATGGCAGCATCTGTTGTGGCCAACATTTTGATTGATCCAGCCATATTCCAAGATTGGCCTCACTTTCATGCAGGTATTGCTTTCTGTCTCAATCTTCTCTTTTTACAGGGATAGGTCTGACTTAGATCTAAGTTCCCATCGCACATTCTGGAATGGATTATAAATCAAGGTGATTGATTCAGTAATGGTTCTCAAATAGGAAATTAAGTTACCCTTATTTTGAGTTTACATTCCAGTGGGTTTAACAAGGTCTCTGAAGGTGGTGGAAGAAAAAAACATGTGATTGAATTGAGTGATGTAACGATGAATAACAATTTACTCCATGAGCCAGGCGAACTGGCCTGTATTCTATAGTTAGCGTGGTTTAACTAACACAACCAAAATATGAAAAATTCAGAGGCTAATGACATCTACCAAAGTGATCTGAAGTGATTTGATCCATGTTCCTGGACCACTAAGGAACACAGAGACTCTATGGTGAGCTGGGTCCCTTACGAAGTAGCGTATAAAATTGACATGATAACTTATCTGCACCGGATATTCATCATGTCGAGTTCAAAGTCTGCGTAGTTTCCAAGCCCCTCCTCCGTGCAGTGTTCTCAAACTTTTGCACACAGGCAGAAATGTTTTATTTTGCAGTTATGTTAAAAATATATAATAAAACAATTATTGATTCTGTTTTTACATGCTATAATGAATTCGTAAACTTCGTTCACGATATCATGCTCAACATCATCCTGTAATTGCTTACCTTTCCGAGAGTCATGGCGTTGTATGGTGTATCGCTAAGAATGCCTCAAAAACTAATAGCCGATTCTTTTTCAGATGGATTTGACCCAACTGAAATTATTAATAATATTCGTCAACACTACAAAAATCGGGAAGGTTGGCTGGCACCGTTTCCCTGGTGTGAAGACTTCCACTTCTCCTTTGACAAAATCTACACCAGACTGAAAGTCATCTACAGAAAGAAAACAAGAGGAACACCAACAGACCGAGTTGTCACGATGTCTGAAATCTTCAACCGGCACGAAGAATGTGAAGAGCCAAGAGTAGTGTTAATTGAAGGGAAGCCTGGTATGGGAAAGACCACTTACTGTAAGAAAGTTGTTGTCGACTGGGCCACAGGAAAACACGCAACCGGAAATTGCTTCACAAACTTCGTAATAGTGCTTTTGATCAAATGTCGTGATGTTGAGTCTGGCCTTTGGGAGGCCATTGAAGATCAAATTCTGCCTCGAGAAGTTGGTGAAGACGAACGCGAGAGATTCTTCGACTTCATTCGCCACAATCAATCTAATGTTCTTCTGATACTCGATGGATTGGATGAAGTTTCTGAGAAGAAGCTACATATGTTTTCAGAAATTATTCAAGGCCGAGTACTGCCAAACTGTCGCGTGGTCGCTACGGCACGACACGAGGCTGGAGTCAAAGTTCGAAAATACTGCGACACACTGCTAGAGATTGAGGGATTTACTGAAGAAGATGTAAACTCCTTCATCAGAAAGTTCTTCAGAGACAAATCAAAACTGGCCGAGCAGCTTATTGCACACCTATGTGTTGATTACAGGTTATATGCAATTTTGACGAATCCTCTCAACACTGCGCTTCTTTGCCTGGTCTATGAAGATTTGAAAGGTGTATTTCCTGAAAGTAGAACGAAGCTGTACATGGAAATAGTGGAGTGTGTACTAAGAAGGTACAGAACAAAGCAGCAACTACCAGAAAACGGTGAAGACCTTGTTGACCTTTACGAAAGGCAATTGAAACACCTTGGTTCGATAGCTTTGAAAGGTTTACTTGAAGACAACTTGGATTTTGACGAGAAGGAGCTTGGAAAACACAAAGCAAGCGATTTACCTGGATTTGGATTTCTGTCAGTTCAGCCTGGAGGCAGTAAACTAAGACCCACTAGACGTTATAGCTTTCTTCACAAGACTTTCCAAGAATTCTTCGCAGCATTCTATCTCAGTTGTCAGCTTATCCAGAAAGAAAAAAGCTTGAACAGTATAGCTGCTGACAAAAAATATCGCCATGAGCTGAAAGAAGTGCTTGTGTTTACATTCGGTATGCTTGTAAAACGACGCGAAGAAACAGCGGTAAACCTTCTGAAAAGTATAGCAACAAAAGAGAGAGACTTGACACTTATATTAGATTGTGTTCATGAATGCAAAAAGGAGAACAAAAATTTTGTTAAAAAATTGGCTTCTGCTGTCGGTGCTTCTCTTCAAATTGAAACTCTTAATTTTTCAGATGCAGAAGTAGATGAAACTGTAGCTGTCTTTTTAAGCCACGTTCTTAAAACAAATACCACTGTGACAACGTTGAATTTAGATGAGAATATAGTTGATGGTAAGGGTGCTGCTGCCCTGGCCGATTGTTTGAAAGATAATACATCGCTGACAACGTTGGGTTTGAGTGGAAATAAAATTGGTGATGATGGTGCTGCTGCTCTGAGTGAGTGTTTGAAATATAAAACATCGCTGACAACGTTGAATTTGGATTTAAATGGAATTGGTGCTGATGGTGCTGCTGCTCTGGGTGAGTGTTTGAAACATAATACGTCGCTGACAACTTTGAATTTGAGTTTAAATGGAATTGGTGCTGATGGTGCTGCTGCTCTGGCTGAGTGTTTGAAAGATAGTACATCGTTGACAACGTTGGTTTTGAGTGAAAGTGAAATTAGTGATGATGGTGCTGCTGCTCTGAGTGAGTGTTTGAAACATAATACATCGCTGACAACTTTGAATTTGAGTTTAAATGGAATTGGTGCTGATGGCGCTGCTGCTCTGGGTGAGTGTTTGAAACATAATACATCGCTGACAACGTTTGATTTGGGTTCTAATGGAATTGGTGCTGATGGTGCTGCTGCTCTGGGTGAGTGTTTGAAACATAATACATCGCTGACAACTTTGGATTTGAGTTTAAATGGAATTGGCGCTGATGGTGCTGCTGCTGCTCTGGGTGAGTGTTTGAAACATAATACATCGCTGACAACCTTGAATTTGAGACGTAATGAAATTGGTGATGCTGGTGCTTCTGCTCTGGGTGAGTGTTTGAAACATAATACATCGCTGACAACTTTGAATTTGAGTTTAAATGGAATTGGTGCTGATGGTGCTGCTGCTCTGGGTGAGTGTTTGAAACATAATACATCGCTGAAAACGTTTGATTTGGGTTCTAATGGAATTGGTGCTGATGGTGCTGCTGCTCTGGGTGAGTGTTTGAAACATAATACATCGCTGACAGCGTTAGATTTGTATGGTAACAAAATTGGTGATGCTGGTGCTGCTGCTCTGGGTGAGTGTTTGAAACATAATACATCGCTGACAACCTTGAATTTGAGACTTAATGAAATTGGTGATGCTGGTGCTCCTGCTCTGGGTGAGTGTTTGAAACATAGTACATCGCTGACAACCTTGAATATGAGACGTGATATAATTGGTGATTACCCTCATTTTGCTGAGTGCACGAAAAGTAATACATGGCTGACAAAGTTGGCTTTGCTTGAATATAGAATTGGTGGTGAGGGTGCTGCTGCTCTGGGTGAGTGTTTGAAACATAATACATCGCTGACAACGTTGGATTTGGGTTCTAATGGAATTGGTGATCATGATGCTGCTGCTCTGGCTGAGTTTTTGCGAGAGAATACATCGCTGACAACGTTGAATTTGGAGGGTAATAAAATTGGTGATGTTGGTGTTGCTGCTCTGATTGCTGCGCGGGAGTGTCATCCATCTCTGAAAGTATACTTTTGGTAAAATAAACCCCTCATAGAACGTGGCTACCTTGCCTTATGACCAACTTTAAGAAGCGTTTACGTCAGGAATAAGCAGCGATTACTGACTCTGACCTTGAACAGGGTAAATGTACAATAGCTTCTATTTATCGATATGAGTATTAGTATAAGACTTACGTAGCATCTGTTTGCCAAGATTATTTACGTTTGTAAGAGCTGTTATAAAAGCTTGCACGTTTAGAGACCGTTACACTTTATTACAATCTTATCTATACAGCTTTTACCTTTTCACGTTTAATTGATAAAGCTGATAAAAGAAACTATGCTTCATCTGTAACGCGCGTGCGTGTAAACCACCAGATTATCCGCGCGAGGATAATTTGGAAACATTGAACTGCCTCGGATTTTGTTGTAGTTGAAAATCGGATGTAATATATTTTTTGTCTTTAGCAATAAATCCTGCTCACATATTTTTTCTTGAGAGGGACTGCCATAATTGGTTTAAGGTTAGAGTAATTATTCTTTGGTGATCAGTTACTTGATTCTCATAAACTTACTTTGGTGTGATAATGTGCTGACACTTTTAAGTCCTGTGAGAAATTTGAAGTTGATAATTCTTAGGGTGCAAAGAGTTAATTAATAGAGTTGTAGCCATGTTGTATGGTAAGACTCTTTATGATGACTACATGAGGCTTTGTTGTAGGCTGTGAAGAACAATCTATTTTTCGAAGTGAACTTTTTTTAGAAAAGTTGTTACAAGACATTTTTTAATTTTGTAAGGGTATGTTTAGTTGAACCATTCATGTATTTCTTAAGACGTAACGGATATAAATAAAGTTATTTTCAGTAGAATTTCAGTTTTTCTCCTCTATTTTTTGTTGATGCGTATACTTTTTTTGCGTTCATCCAGAAAGTCCGTTTGATTACGATGCTCCTTAGCCTGCTGCTTCCTTTCTTCAATTCCCTTTTTTCGTTTGATATTTTTTGTAAACTGACCAATGGTCGATGCAATTTGGATGTTTAGGGGGTGGGTTTTAATCTGCTTACACTGAAAAACTGGGTGAAAGAGTGACTTGTCTTGCTAACTGAAATCAGAGAATACCTATGTCCAACTCGTGCATAGAGTTCTTCATCTAGCAATGAAATATGGTTGTGAACCTGTAATTATATTTCTTGCGGCAATGCAAGGTTGCTCTTATCTCAAAAGCCGAGCATGGTAACCATCAACTCCGCTGAGAAATAAACGCATTTATAGTCTTTAGAAACAGCACAAAATAGCATCCTGCGTTTATCGAATTTCTGTTCGCAGAATTTGTCAAATTTAGACGCTGTAATCCAAGTCTTTCTTCGCCTGCACAAGCCAAATTTTTCTATTTTCCATTCATATGTCACTTTCCGCCTCAGCTGCTCAAGAAATGGTTGAATTGCAGCGTAACAGTCTTTGTTTACAGCCTTAATCCTCTAACTCCCAGATCAAATTTGTAATTCTCCTACTGTCAACCATAGAATTCTTATGATGTTAGTTCAGAGAATTTAGTATTGAATCAACTAATTATCCCCAAATTGATATTTCTCTTTATTCTCACTACTTATCTGGTTGATATTGTATCGGATATTATAAGGAGAAATTCTGTCTTGGTTACTCATGGGAGTTAAAGGGTTGACTCCCGCGTGCATCTGATAACAAAACTCTTTAGGTTTTCTGCCTCGGAACAAATTACCTCAGAAGGCATTTTAGGCGATCGCAATATTTTTGTCTCATTGGAAATAAACACGTGCGGCAGTGAATTCCACAAGTTTCCTTTTTTGTCAGAAAAACACAGGATTATTTTCGTCCACTACCGATCGATTCAGTCGCCAATAATAATTAAATAAGATAATAGGATAATTGAATTTATTCACGGTTCTTGTCTGACATCAGACCATAAACAATCGAAGTGTTTCACAGTATTAGGTTTGTGCCCGAGTTCGATACCCTTTTTTTTTCACTTGCAAGGGGATATTTCAAGCATATTTGCTTTGTATGTAATAAAGCCTTACTAACGTCATGCGCCAATGTGGTTTCGTGCTCCAGCGAGTTCAGGAGGACAAATAACCAGTGTCTACATCTTAGTCAGTGAGTGACTCATTTGCATATCTGAGTCAAAACTGCGCGGCCAAAACGATTATGTTACGTAGCTGTGACATAAAAAACTGTGAAGAAACTTTGGTGGAGAAAGGAGAAATCAAGAAGAGAGGACAAACGTATTGCGTGGCCGGAGCGCTAAATGATGTTAGCTACAAGAATGATACACATACAACAAATATTTCTATACAATACTTTCCAAAGGATGTTGCTGTATAACCAAAATGGACGCGTTTCGATCGTCTTCATGGAGGAGATTTTACTCTTCAAAGTCGTCGGCCTCATGCTCCATCTCGTCTTCGAAGACGGCTGTTACGAACACATACCACTGGTCAAATCTGGGGAACTTAGATTGCCAATGAATTCAGCTGAAAAGAATGCTAATTAAGAGGCCTATTCCACATCGGACACGATTATTCCACAATCTTTTCGGCTGACATTTCGCAAGCGAAGAATGGTGAGCTTCTTAATGTTGTTTATTTCATGTGCTTTAGATGTACTCATACTCTTTGTCTACATTTGCGCCTTTCTGATCGTTTCAAAATCCCACTTGTTGTAGTTTCAATCGCATTTTAACAACAGAAATACATTTGTTATAAAGGTCAAGTCTTTTCCTAAGGTGACCGATATTCTGTTGCCTGAACAGTGCAAAACCTCTGGCGGATACTGGTATAAACTCAAGCTCGAAGGGGCCTTGTATTCTCCCAACCTAGGTTTCCAAAAATCCACCACACAGGCCATCATTTCCCCTCTGCCCTCAAGAAACTAAAAGTTGCAAAAATAGCAATGTAATTGTGATAACAGCACTGCAACGCGATGAATTGTGAAATAAAAATATTATTGACTCTGATAGTAGCGAATCCAAGTGCTGTGTGAAAGTAGGTGCATACGAAGTATTCATTTACAACTCTAATGTCGGTTATTTGCCAGTGAGCGAAATGGGTCATGTAGCAATGCTACGCTTAAACTAAAATAGTCTTTCTCTATATATTGAAATCCTTATTTGAGATAAACTTGAATCAGATGGCTATAAACTCACTCGTTTTCCATTTGACCGGCTCGAAGACGATAGCCTTTACCTTTGCAATGTCAGAGAAAAGAAGCAACTCGCAGTAAAACTGCCCGATGACTTCTCGGTGAAAATCTTTTTCGTTCTAATCTTGACCTTAACACCACAGGCGAGAAAACGTCTTTGTCCCTTTGTGAGTCTTTGTCGAAATCTTTGTTTGATGTACGCGGTTCTTCTTTGAAGGGCTGAACCGTACTCGCAACTTCCATTTCTTCTTTACTACTTGAGTACGATGTCATGTCAAGAGATCCTTGAGAACATGGCTGCCACGCAAGCGCATCGATGACGAACTCGGTCTTACGTTACAAGCGTGTCGCAAAATTCATAACAAGGGAAACAGTGTAATGTCAACTAACCTGCTTTTAATAATTGCTCCTATGTTACAACCGCTGGAGGTGAAAGTTTCTTCCAGATCACAAAATGAAGTCGACTTTTAGTACAATCTTTCGCTGCATATTCTATGTGCTTTTACGTGTGTTTAAGTGGTTCCCGAAGTGATTTCTGTGTACGCGTAAATCCTCGCACTCCGCCTTACATTTTCTTATTAACAGTCCAAAGGGAGCATAAAATGTCCAAAATTACCCCACTTCGCAGGTTTACAGGAATATTCTTCCAGATCGAATTGTTTTGTTTACTTGCTAAACTTCGTCTATGATGCAAAAGTAGGAATCATTCAAGCCACTAAATTGGTTCCAAACTTGGACGAAAAACAGCCCAAATACTACCTAAGAATCCTCAATGCTACGCCATTTTTAAAGCCCCAGAAAAGTACAAAAAAACGCGATGTCTTGAGCCCGCCGTAATCCGTTATTTTATCAGTGTTTTTCCCTCCCTAAACAAGATCTGAAGAGGAAGCGTTGTTTATCTGCACATACAAACCACGGGTTCTTTTACTCGAAGCTCGAACACCGTCCGCCATTATACGCAGAGAACCCTTGGAAAGTATTATAAGCAAATTAAATACGCAAAAACGAAACACCAAGCATAAGTCATGCACGTCTGAAGAGCTATCGATGTATAATAAAAAAAAGATCGTGAATTAATCAAAAAGGGCAGGAGGAGGAGTCCTACCCTAAAACTATCAATTTTTCCGCACGCTCCTTTCGTCCCCACCCTTCTCTTCCCAAACATGCATTCAGGAGGGGAGGTCAATTTTAGAAAGAGGGGGTCAAAATTCTTCCTACCCCTCTCCCACCGTCATCAAACCGTTCATCTGGTGCACATTCTCCTCTGACATCCCCCTCCTCCTTACTCGCCTCCACACACACACACACACGCATGCGCCAAACCCCTGATACACCCTTGAGTGGAAGTCAAGTTTACATAAAGGGGTATATATGCTATCATCCCGCGAGTGACTCGAGGAGCGGGAGCAAGTTTCCAAAGAAACTGTGGTGCTGCGTCGGTGGGGGATATAACAAGATGATTTGGTTTTGTTAACTGAATTAAAAATGTGAATTGATCACTGTAAAAGTTTCAAAAGAAGGCATTTTGAGCGTTAGTACTCAGGGGCTAACATTCCAAATGTTAGCTTAGAAACTCTTTGCGGTGGCCAAGTTATATTAAATGGTTCATCTAATAAAACCAAATCAATTTAAATTTGCTTTCGAGTCGCTTGCGTGTTCGGGCTTGTGGCGATTTGAGCGATCGCTTTGATTGACAGGCTTCGTTTTCTTTTCCTTTCTACTTTATTTTTGGTACGTACCTTTACTAAAGCAGACTTTTGTCTAGCCCCCCCCTCCTCCTCCCCCCCTACGTCCCCAAGCTCCGCCGTCCTTATAGAATTGTTACAGTGGAAGATATATTTTTACCTAGACACCCAACATGAGATGAAAACGCAAACGAGCGACAGACATTGTGCAGTCAGAGCGCGGGAGGGTTGAGTGAAAAAGTTGTGTTCTCTTGTCATAACAATCAGAATACTTGGTGTCATTTTGTCTGACTTTTATTTAATTGAAATTTCAAATCGCTGTCCTATCAATAAAAAGGTACTCTCTTCAAAAGCCTTTCTCTTAGTTAAGAATCAAACATTAAACAAAACTCTTTTACAAAAGATTCATCGATCCACCAAAAATATTCATACGTCCCTTTTTTATGCAACCACATATTACACTCCGAATTCGCTGTACAAAAATAAACGTCCTTTGGAACTTTACATCTATAACTATGACTCTCTTTTCCATTACCTTAAAACTGGTTTCATTTTCTTGTCTTGATTAGACCCTATTTTCATTTTAATTTCAATTCTTACCACTTTCAATAGAACTTTCTTATTGACCGGACATTATTTATCGTCTGGGCGTGTGGGGGGAGGGGGATTTTTGTTCTGTAGTCAATTTCCTATACCCCCCTTTATACTATGTCGGCGACGACTGGTTCCCTCTCTGTTCCCCCCTGAAAACCATGTGATCTCCCCATCATAATCATCCACCCCCTCCCCTCAGGCGATAACTAATGACTGGTTCTGTATTAAAATCTTGCTTGATCTCTACGTTGTCTTCATTATCATTTATATCTCAAACTCTTTTGACCTACACTGTTCAATTTTGTGATAGGCGATCGCGAATTGCATAGCATGGTATAAATTATTTTATCATGTAACTTTGTTCGTACGTGCGTTATCATTGGTCAATTTAGGCAGGTCGTTTTTCACTACACGGCCCACTAAATTCAAATGTCTGCGTGAATTGAAATCTTTCCTTTCTTTTTGAACCCAGAGATATGATAAATATCGTACTAAAACCTCGTTTTCCAGGTCCTTCCTGTAAGTTACAGAAACTCGTTTTTCTCTCGGATTTATGGCACGCGCACTTTGATCTTCCTTGCATTGGGCCATAAATCTGAACAGAAAAAACTTGGTCCGTAACTCAAGTACAAACCTCAAACTCGGTTAGTGAGACGCACGTGCATGTTTTACTTAGATCCGTGTTTTTTAGAGCCTTTCGCATAGACACGAACTTTAGTGTTTTAAAGTGACTGACATGATATTTCAAAGGCGAATCGAATGCATACAACGTATGTATATCTACATTACCAACTACAGTATAAACTGTAATTCTTTTTATATACAACTGCATTTTTCTTGAACAAACATACGGTTCTCCTTATAAAGGCATTTGTCAATTCCCACCGGCACTGTCCCACTTTCGTTCCCAAAACCTCAACCAAATGAGTATAGAGAGCCTTAGAACGAAATTGTTATAGTTTGATTTCAAAATCAAATCTCCGCCCAGACAGAACGTCAGCGTCCCCTATACAGCTTCAACGCAATTAAACGAATTTGCAATATGCAAAACTTAGCTCAATTTCCCGACATCCAATGCCATGGAAACAAATGTCGTCGAACGTCGAAATATTCCATAAAACACAAATTAGGAAATATTACGTCGTAGAATCAGTCTCTCAGTAACATCAGAGAACTGTGCCGACACTATTAAAACCTGCTGTGCTTCATTCATCTTACACACGAAAAGAGTCCAGGAAGAAGTTTACTGATGGGTAAACAAATAAATTGATGAGCAGCCTCATTGAGGAGAAACGTAAGTTTGAGCAAGAAAAATTTCTGAACTGTAACAACTTTGAATACTATATATATCTATCCTACATCATTATTGCTCTAGTCTTCTCACTGCCATCACATTTATCCGGCAATCTGCAGATCTAAGGCCCGTGAAAAAGATGAGCAGGTATCTTGCTCAATGTGAATGAAAATTGTCTCATCTCTTCGTAAGGCGCCATTTTTCTCTTATTTCTGCCTCACGTCTAACGGTGCAACTATGACGCATGCAACAAGCTTGCAACACTGCATACTCCCTTGGGGCCTTTTGCACGTGCACAAGCCAAAATCGCGTAAAAAATTCCTCTCACTCTCACAAAAACTTGCCGGCTTTCGAAAAGGAATTCTTCTTCACTCCTAAGCGAAATTAATTTCTGCCTCCTCTTCGGAAAGAGTTATCTTCGCTTTGTATTCGACAACTTACTTTGCTCTGTATTCGACAACTAACGAACAGCAGCAACTTCGTCCGTGATTATGATGCAAGAAAACTTCACTTTCCTCCCCCTACTCAGTAGAAATTTTTCACAATATAATTCATATTCATCGATTTCGGCTACGGTTGTCGCAGCGGTTAAAAAATGTTTTTCAGAACATGTTTTAAAATCCTACGACATTTTTGAGACGTATGCGACAGTCGTAAGCGAGTTGCAGGTTTGATTTAGACGAAATAATTCGTTTCGTAGGCCTGTCGTGGGCTTGTTGCACGCGACAAAGTCGTACGGCGTAAATCGGCCTTAAAAGATTTTACCACCCGCGTCGGCGGGGAGGCGCTCGTGTTAAAGTTTCGCTTTGTGACTTCCTCTCGCGCACAGACATCTTTTACACCATCGGAAACCGCTCATGGAAAAAAAAGGAACAACAACACCTACCTTAATTACAACACGAACAAAACAAACGACTTAATAACCTTTCATTCACGATCCAAGACTCTGCGTCCATTTAACATTGTCCAACTCAAGTTTTCCGCTTAATCCATCTCGATAGTAGAGAGCTCCACCTTCGGGCGACTACCTGAGAGAAACGCCTTTTCTCCTCGCTTTCACGTACAGTTCCTTCTGCTTCATCAATTATCCCACGGCTTAAGAACTTGCACGCAGTCATCCCTCTTCATTTTCTTCAATACATTGATAAGGAAATCCACAGTGGAACTATCTTTTTGTCCCCATTGATAAAGCACGTTTTGAGTAGCCTCGTTGACCTCAAGTTCAAAGTTTTTTATCTCATTCGTAGTAAACTCGAGGTATCCCGCAAGTGTCACCCAGTTTTTGCTTGACTTGGGGTTTAAAAACTTTCCAAGTTCGATGAAAACATGAGCGGGAAGGTCCCGAACCAACGTTTTACCTGTGGTAGAAAAATCAAAAATATTATTATCATATTCTGAGACTTACAAAAAGTACCATTTTGCTGGTAGATACAGGAGGTCTGAGGAGAGGTCGCAGGTGCCCATACAGTTATGAGATTAGCTTAGGTAATTTGCAGACTTCAGGGGGAGAGGGGTGAGACATGCTACGGTTAGCCTTCGCCTTGGAAGGGTTAAGGTTCGTTTCCGTTAAATATCAATAAATGACACAAGGTCCAGTCTCTAGCGTGGAGTTCAAATAAAAAAAACGACTTCCACTTCGAAAATCCGAAGGTTGGCACCACTCCGTAGGTCAGCGGTACATGTTCGAAGTTAAGGAGTTTTAATCTCCACCTTGGTTTCTCGTGTTTTCTCATTAAACTAAACACCAAGAGACCGTCATTTTTTTGTAATCGGTGGAGCTGTGGCCGGGGCATAATTCAATTTTTGCTGTTGCTCAATGAAGCAGTTTTTATTCCTCGCCCCGCCTCAGAGAATTGCAGTGTTTAGTGGTGAAGGTAAGTTTTAACCCTTTAACTCCCAAAATCCTTTTGTCAATTCTTCCCTCTAGCTGTAACAGATTTCCTTGTTATTAGTTTTGAGAATTTGGTGTTAGATGGGGATAAAAAAATCTACTCGATAAGTTTCAGAATTCTCATGACCTGTTTGCTGGATGATGTAGAGATATTAGAGATAGGGAGAAATTTCATGTTAATCTTTTCTGAGAGTAAAAGGGTTGACAACGAGAAAATGGTAGCGAGCCGAGACAAAGAACTTGCCGAAAGAAAGGAACCAAACAGTGAGAAGTGAAAAATAAACAAAAGCAAAACAAAACAACATAAAAGACAAAAAAACAAAAACAAAAGAAAAAGGTAGAAAGTATTGAAAGTATGCATCATAAAAGAAACCAAGAATTTAAAATGGAAAGACGCTCTGATTTTAAAAGAGACCATCGATTAGGCATACAGCGAGTTGAACAAATTTCTTGATCCAGCTGCCCATTTTATGTGAAAAAAAAAATTTTAAACCTATTCTGTGTCAAAGTCATGATACGATTATACATGACTCTGTCGGAATAGACTGTTGAATTATTGTTTTTTCACATTAAATCTAGCGTGAACTATAACTTAGTTTTGTAATAATTTCCATTCTCGGTTCTTCCTTAGTCCTTCTTTATTCAAATATGTCTGCAGATGTTCTGGATTGTGGATGATGCCCATGCGTTCTTCAACAATCCTTTAGTTTCACACATATTGTAATATCCAGTTAGAACTAATGCAAAGTGTGAAAATTACTTCGATCATGAATAGGATTTCCGGAAATGCTAAATAGCAACAGGCCTTGGACAAAAAAATATCTGAACTATGGAAAATAATCAACTAAAAATTGTCAAGTTCAAAGATGTCACACCACACACAGAGCGAATCGTCACGAAAGTGTCACGCGGCCACGCGCGCTTCTTCTAACTCCTTAAGGATTATTTTGAACACAGATCGAATTCTTCCCTATTTAAGACATACTTACTTTTTCCGTTGCTTACCCTGACGCCCGGTAACGAGCCACTACTGCCCTGAGAGTCAGAATCTCGTTGATGACTATTTGGTCGAGAAAACTTGCGTAATCCTCTCAGTCAATCAGGAAGCAGAACTCAAATCAGCATTCTGTCAACATCGCGACATCCTACAGTTTTAAATTGCGTCCGATCTCCTCTTCGAGCGTAACATGTGTAGGTGTCAACGAGTAACAGGTAAACATGCATAATATTTGCTGTCAGGATTCGCGTTCGCGGACTACGCAAAATTTGTCTTTTGTCTTTTTCCCTCTAAGCAGATGAGAATTAGGAAATCTACGAAGTGTTTTAAAAAAACTCACGTGGGGTGCTATTTTCCTCCTCATTAAATCGTTTGATTCGCAACTTTCTCAGCTTTTCTCGTTATTGTCGCCGTTCTGTTTGGCATAAGAGCCCTAATCTTTTTTCTGATGGCAATCCCTTTTGAGACTTCGCTCAACCTGACGATCTGACCTCGAAAAAAATTTTTTTTTTCTTACCTTGAGGGTCATAGGCCTGGTTTCCTCCATGCCGATTTTGTTTCCTCCAGTAACAGTAAAAAGCCACAGCAATTAGAACGAGGAGCATCACAGCGACAACGATACCAATGATATATGTTATGGAGTTAGATGTTACTTTCTCTACGGGGCTTAATGAACTCCCAGCATTGGTTGGTAACGAAGGTGCTCGAGAGACTGCAATGATTGAAATAAAGCGTAAGTATATATCTGCGTTACTGACCAAATGTGAGGTCAAGATAGCTGGATATTGGTCAGTTAAGGAACTCAATGACCAATTTTATTCTTAAAAATACCTCCAATCCAAACAACATTTTTGGGAGACCTTATGAGGTTGATTCTCAAAGAAAACTCTTTGAAATTCAACGATTAACACTCTTTACAAACACTCGCAATAGCTATGGGAACAAAAATGACGGTAGCTTTTGCAGTCATATTCATGGCTCACATTGAGAAACAACTACTAACGAGCTGCAAGTCACATAAATCATTTCTTTGTAAAAGATACATTGATGATATCTTTTGTGTGTGAACCATTCCCGAAACCGAAAGCAACAACTTCATTGATTTCGCTGACTCATTTTACGCCATTTTTAGATTCACGCACGAAATTTCATCAGAAAACATTTTTTCCTCGATACTGAAGTTTTTATAGGACAGAGATTTACCGATAGGAAAATCCTTGATGTTTAGACATAATGCGAGCCCACAGAAACGTTCTAATATACACACTTCTCTTTACGCCACCTTCTCAGTGCTAAGAAGAGTTTTGTAAAATGAGAGGCACTGCGCTTATTAAGAACAAACTCGGTTAAAGAATCTTTTGAGTTAAAGAAGAAAGAATTTGTTGACTTGCCTTGTAGAACGAGGCTACCCTCAGGACCTTGTCGAAAAGGTCTTACCCAATGCACAATTCTCATCACGTAACACGGCTTTGAAAAACAAACCGAAATCATCTAAAAAGATTTTGGTATTTATTAGGACTTTCAACCCTGCTTAGAAGAATCTCAAAAAGATTCTTATGAAACACTGGCACCTTATTTCAAGCAACAATAACCTGGCGCAAATGTATCCTAATCCGCCAATTGTTGCTAATCTGAAGGACAGGTCTCTAAAGATTCTGTTGTTAGAACACAACTTCCTTCACTTTAATTACACAACGGAGTTGTACACGATAAGGGTTTAGTGAAAATACTACAAGAAAAAGCAATAATTTCATCCCTTTCCATTCTAATACATCCTACTTCCTCCGGATAACTCCTCCTGCGCCCCTATGCAACACGGAATGCGCAGGCCTACGCTCGAATTCCTCATGGGGACTCTTTTTTTTTCTGTGGTGAGCTCGTGACAAGGCGGAAAACCATCTTTTTTTGCTGCACAGATTTTTCATGCTGCACAGAGACGCTAATGAGCACGAAATTTATTGAAAAACTGAATATGA
>NC_089317.1:2919070-2956570 GCF_036669915.1 Pocillopora verrucosa
TCCCAGTTTCGACAAGATGGTCACATAGAACAGCCTTAAATTTTGTCACTGTCACTGTCACATGGAAGTCTATCCCAGTGGTTGACTGACCATGGAAAAAAGCTGTATGCTTATTGATTGCAATTTAAATTGCTTAGTCTTATGAAGGTTTTGGAGTTACCACTCCTTGAATTACGAGGTAAAGGAGTATTAATGAAAGTAGGAGTTTGCTATAAGAAACAGCAGTTTCATCTTGAGAACATAATATTAAATTTGTTTGCGTGAGTCTCGTGCTCAATGTGAAAGACTTGAGGGCTTTGACTTGGGCTTTTTAAGTGGGGTGGCTTATAAGCAGTTTTCAGTATTTCTGGAGTTGAGGTACGTACATGTATCATTTATTCCCTAGTCTCAAAATGAAGGAATGTATCATGTAATTCACAATAAGCAGGAGTAAACTAGAAAATTGATTTTCAACAACTACTTTGAAAACACATTTCCAATGTGGAAGCACAAATGAATATGGCCACTACAGTCTTTTGATTGATTTTCATCCCACGGGAACTAAAAAACTGTTCAATGTTTTGCTAACATTAATTGAAGTAAAATTAATTAGTCATGGCATCAGGCATCTGCGGTCGGATGGCCCATCAGGCAAAGCTGATGCCCGACAAAAAGTTGACTATTATTTTCAGGATTTCAATCAGAGCATATTTTTCCATCACAAGTTACAAGAGGAGATTAAGAGTATCAATTACATTTAACTTGAGAATTTTCCATATATTTAGAACAAAATACAGGAACAATTGTAAGATTTACAAGAAACAACCTAATAAGGCATATTGTGAATATATCAACAACTTAATTGAAACACCTATTTCAGATCAGCCTTGAGAAATTTTGGAGATTTCTT
The DNA here is from genome assembly GCF_036669915.1 of Pocillopora verrucosa. Classification (NCBI taxonomy): domain Eukaryota; kingdom Metazoa; phylum Cnidaria; class Anthozoa; order Scleractinia; family Pocilloporidae; genus Pocillopora; species Pocillopora verrucosa. The sequence continues at coordinate 2,919,960 of NC_089317.1, forward strand.
AAATCTAAAAGACAAGATAACATAGGGATAAATACATTAGAGGAAGATAATACTAATGCATCCAATAATAAGGCAATAAACAAACAATAAAGCTAGTGGGCCAGATGGCGTGCCAACATATCTTCTGAGAGAGCTATCACATGAGTTGGCATCCATCCTGGCTTCACTTTTTCAACAGTCATTAGATCAGGGTCAGTTGCCAAATGACTGGATTAAAGCTAATGTAGTTCCAATTTTGAAAAAGGGGAAAAGATCTTTAGCAAGTAATTATAGACCACTATCTCTTACTTCAGTGACATCTAAAATACTAGAACATATTACAGTATATGTCATCATATTTGGAAGTAACTGGAAGATCATAATGTGCTTAGTAATTTTAAAATGGTTTCCACAAGTGGAGGAATTGTCAAACCCAACTTATGATGGTAATACACAACTTCGTTAGTGCATTGACCTCCAAGAAACAGGTTGATACCCTTACATTCGATTTCTCTACAGCTTTTGATAGAGCACCTCATCAGAGGCTGCTCTATAAGCTGAGTCATTATGGAATTCAGTGCAGCTTGTTGTCCTGGATCCAAGTGTTTCTTACTAAGAGAACACAGAGGGTAGCCTTGGAGGGTGCTTCATCAAATCAGTGTTTTGTGAAATCAGGAGTCCCTCAAGGCACGGCTTTAGGGCTATTATTGTTCCTGATTTACATTAATGACTTGCCCTTATATATCTTATCAACAACAAGATTGTTTGCGGCATTGAATGTTTCCTGTATCATAGTATAAACAGTCCAGTTGACTGCCAAAACATACAGACAGATTAAGATATGTTAACTAAATGGGAGAAAGATTGGCAAATGTCATTCAATGTTGATAAATGCCACACCATCTACTTCTCCATTAAAAAATCTTATTTAGATACAACATATGTTCTTAATAATCATGTTCTAACTAAAGTCCATCACCATTCCTACTTATAGGTGTGATACTTTCTGAAGACCTTACATGGTCAGAGCATATTGCGCATAATTATAACATCAAGTGCCAAACAAACTCTTGGTATCACAAAGAGGAACTTTAGAAATGTCTCTGTAGACTGTAAATCCAAGCTTTATCATAGTTTAGTAAGGCCTAAGATTGAATATGCAAATTCTGCTTGGTATCCCTATTTGCAAAAAGACATACTGTACATTGTCTTGATATGATCCAACATAAAATCAGCAGCTAGGCTTTGTTTTAATAATTATTCAATGGAACCAGGAGTAGTAACTGATATGTTTAATAAATTGGAGTGGCCATCTCTCAAAGGAAGATGAATTCTCTCTCGATTATCAATGTTTCATCAGATTGTTTATCAAACTGTTGATATTGATAAAGATTTGTATTTAAGTAACTTTGAAATTAATTATCCTTTTAAAAATAATTTACTCCTTGTTCATTTTGAACTTGCTTCAAAGTTTTTCCAGCAGTGGAAATGCTCACTTAAACTAAAGTATGCCATAGCAAATTCATATTTTTTCACAGTTTTCAGGGGAAGTATGCCCCCAATTTCCCCCTAAGGATGGTGATGCCCACTGCATCCCATTTGAAGGTTAAAATGCAGATGAAAATCTCAGTCACAAAGATAGCAAAGGGAGGTCCTGCAGTGTGGGTTTTATTGAATTGTGTGGGTTCACCCTGCCCCATTTGACTTTTAACCTTTAACACCCTAAGACATTGGTATTCATATTCTCCACACTGTTCTCTTTACATTTCCTATGGAACAAACAAGGAGAATTTATCAAAGAAGTATATTTGATAGTGAAACAAAAAGAAGAGTCAGTTTAGAACATAGGAGCTACATGACAATTAATAATAATAATAGGTATTTTAATTGATGAAAATCTTTCTTGGAAAAACTACATTGACTGAAATAAGTAAGACCATGTACAAATGATTGCTACATGTAAGTTAAGATGCATTGTTCCATCATCTGTCTTCATAAATATCTATAAATCCTTCATTTTACCTAATTTAACTTATTTACTCCCTGCTTAGGGCAATGTGTCTAAAAAGTATATAGTAAACAAAATTGCTGTTGTCCAAAAGCAAGCATTGCATTAAATTTACCTTACTGATAAGAAAGAACATGCTATCCCCTTATTTCCCTTGCGAACTGAATTCCTAGGAATTCTCAAAAATTCCCAATTATGCACATGACCCTTGCAAACTGAATTCCCAGTTTTCTGGGAATTCCTAGGAATTCCTGGGAATTCTCAAAAATTCCCAACTATGCAAATTAACTCTGATTTAAAAAGCTTGGAATTACTGGGAATTTCTGGGAAAGGAAGACTCCAGTTTTGTGAGGACTTGGAATCCCTAGGAATTCTCAGCTTTACAAACTACCTATAAATTAAGAAGTGTGGAACTCTTGGGAATTTCTGGGAATTGATTGGGTCCACATAAATTCTCAGAAATTCTCAATACGTTGAATGTGAAGGTTTAAGAAAAGGAGTAATTTCAGAGGCTTAAAACTTTAGCTCAATAAAAGGTATGCTATACAAAACTTACCAAGAGATATACATACATGTATATGTTTATAACTTAAAGATCATGAAATTTATTATTCAAACTAAGTTTTAGTAAACCTTTACATTAATATGGATTTTCTCATGAACCAGCAGTCAGTTATGTTAAATGGAAATTGCCAATTAATCCAATGTACTCATATCACATATTTGCTTTCTAACTTCAAAGGACTCTTGGATTCCATGATCAAAAAATATTTTTATTGTGATGCAAATTAATGTCTCATGTTTACTGATGTGCCAAAATCATCAAACATTCATTAGCTGTTCCTTGGTACACAACTTCCACAATAATTAACAATAATTACATTGTTATCTACACTTAAAGAACTTTGTTAGTTATGAACATAAGTTACTTCCCTTACCTACATTACTGGTTGCCTTTGTTAGAAAACCTTGGAACAGCCAAGCTCAGGTGCCTCAAACACTGTCAGAGACTTTTTGTTGACAATATTTTTAGTAGAAATTTCATGCCTTAGACAAACAAATTCAACACCTAATTAAGCTTTCTTTTTTCATGATTGTTGTTGCTGTTTTTTTTTCAGTTTTTTGCTCTGTTTTCGTGACTAATTGCTGTAATTTGTGTTGCTGTTTTTATTCTTACAAAACATTATTGTAAGAGTTCCAATACTTATGGATCATCCACACACTTTGCAAACATTTGGCATGCAGACAAGACAGAGGTAGTCAATGTTCCCTTTGAGAAAAAACACCTTTTAAATGACATCTTCAATTTACTTTATTTGAAACTCTGATCTGAAAATATTTGTCAACAAGACTTGTTAGTAGTGAGAAGTACCAACCAAGTTTCCTTTCATAACTTAATTTCTTAAATGTCCCAATCACAGGATCTCCCAAAAAATATTACATCTTTTCATTTTTGGTGCAAAATACAAGTCCTTCTTTATATAAAAATGAAAAGTGCAATTCATACTTCAATAATAACAGCTCTAAAGTTTACTTGTTGTTCTTCTCTGTCTGTCAGCTATCAACAAAATTGTTTTATACTTCGGACAGTGCATAACTGTTTGTGAACCAGAGTTCCAACGCACCTCTGTAATCGCATATAGTTACTTCTGTCTCATGTACAAATGTTTCTCCTTTGTAAGACGCACTCTACTCTGTTGTCACTTCTGCTTTAAGTTCAGTGGAAACGACTGACTGAGGAATCGAGATGGCGGTATTGGAACGTGTTGCTGAACGCTTGCTATGGTCAAGCTTCGTAGATTTAGGTACTGGTACACTGGGATCATCTATGTATCTCTTATACTTCCTAATGTGGTATCCTTCTTTTATAAATATGAGGGTAAAAGACGATTTGTAGTCGCATTCAAAACTGTGATTGACTTGGGTTATTTCTCACCTTAGCCATGAACACAACTCAAGTGAGTTTCGAGTCCTTGTTTCCTCGACAACTTTCGGCCACAAATCGTGCATTTGTAATACGATCGATTCTTGTCGATTATTTCTACATAGAGTGAGCTCACATTATCATTTATATCACCAAGGTATCCATCGTCTTGAAGCAGAGAACCGGTCGGGGAAGTCAGAATAAAGTTGTGCGCTTCTCTTAACACTGCAATCGGCAAGCCAGCGGATGCACTTTGCTAGCCAATGACAAGTCCTAAAAGATCCACGTGATCATGCCCGTGATCGGAAACAAAGAAGACTCCATTTGGCGCTCATCTTTGAATGTACTTTTCATCGGTTGATCGTTTTTCTCAACTGTTTTGCTTAATATAACATTTTTAAAGATAGCTTTTATTGTGGTTCAATGGGAAAACGAGAACAGCGTGAGTGTTGTAAAAGAAAAGAAAGTCGTTGGCGCCTTGGAGTTAAAAGAAGGGAAAACAGTTGACATATTGACTGGTACAAACAAGGGTCGAGTGGCCATCTGTAAAGCTACGATTTTGAAAGTTTGTGGTGAGTAAAAATTGCGATATTCGTTACGTGATCAAAATCTTATAAAAGAATAGATGTAGCGGGTTGAATTAAGCTTACATAACGCTCGGCGCAACTGAAACTAGAATAATTCTGAGAATCGAATCGGTAACTTGCATGCCGCAGTTTCTTAAGCTTATGCCTTACAATGAAATAAACCTATCAGTAAGGTTTCAAGATTCCTCCAATCACGTTTGGGAACATTCAAGATTCATAATAGGAACTGTTATTAAACAAACCTTAGTACATAGAGAAGCCCTCCTTGATAAAAACAAAATAATGTATTCAGCCCTTTTTTAGTAAAATCTATGAGAGAGATGTACTAACTCCGATATAAAAGTCACTTGGTATAACAGAGATTTCTCAATTTGAGAATCCAATGAATGCCCTTTTCCTCATAGCCATCTTAAAGGCCTGGTCTGAGCTTTAAATATATATATTTAAATTTTTTTTTTTTTTTCAAATTCAGATGTCATGGAACCCAGATACAAAATGGTCAAGCTTCTTGTAGACAACCTCATTCAAGGCCAACTCATCGTGAGCCCAGGAAAAAGATACATACAGCAGCTAAGTTAGCAGTTTAGGATAACTTCATTCTAATTTATTGTTACAGTTACAACAAGATTTTAATCAAAAAATCCATTTTATTTGTCTGTAATTAACCCCTTCACTCCTAAGAGTGCTTGGTTTTGAAATATAATTTAAGATATTGTATTTTATGGAAAAGAATCAACAGATTTTATTCACAATTTGTGTCAAACCAAATTTAATGATTGATTAGGACTATTTTATATGAATAGCTGTAATTGAGGATTAATCCGTATGAAGTTTTCAAGAAAAGAAAAATCAGATTCCATCCTAATATTACCACACATTGATGTTAATAATGAATCAAAAATATTTTACATGTAAGCCTTAATTAAACTTCTAAATAAATTTCATTGAATACTTGAATTTTAGCTGGGTTTTTTAAATTTAAAGTATTTATTTTATATCATTAGCCTCACATTTTTGCTTAAAATTCCCAGTAATTCTTAAACATTCCTAAAAATTCCCAAAATTCCTCGAAATTCCAAGGAATTTTTTAGATTTACAGCTTTTCAGGGAAAGTCATTGGTTCTCTGAGTTGGAATTCGTAGGAATTCCAAGTCCTGTTAGCAATAAACTTGGAATTTCTGGGAATTTCTAGGTTTTTAGAACCAGAGTTGTTATGGTTGGGAATTCCTAGGAATTCCCAGTCCGAATTTACCATGAAAATTCACACCTTTATTCCTAGGAATTCCAAAAGCCATTTTGCAAGGGCAGTGCTGGCTTGTTGTGAATGACATAATGCATTCCTTCATTTTGAGCCTAAGGAATAACTGATACATGCCTGTCCCTATACTCCAGAAATACTGAAAACTGCTGCTTATAAGCCGCCCCACTTAAAAGCCCAATTCAAAGCTCTCAAGTCTTTCACATTCATCATGAGACTTGCGCAAAAAAATTTAATATGATGTTCTCAAGCTGAAACTATTGTTTCTTACAGCAAACTACTGCTGTCATTAAGTAACTATGAAATTAAATTTCAAATGTTATAAGTTTACTCCTGTTTACTTTGAACTTGCTTCAGAGTCTTTCCAGCAGTGCATGGAAATGCTCACTTTAAGACTAAAGTATGCCATAGCAAATTCATATTTTTTCACAATTTTCAGGGGAAGTATACCCCCATTCCCCCCTAAGGATGGTGATGCCTGCAGCATCCCATTTGAAGGTTAAAATGCAAATGAAAATCTCAGTCATGAAGGTAGCAAAGGGATGTGGGTTTTATAGAATTGTGTGTGTTCCCCCTGACTGCCCCATTTGACTTTTAACCTTTAACACCCTAAGACATTGGTATTCATATTCTCCACACTGTTCTCTTTTCATTTCCTATGGAACAGACAAGGAGAATTTGTCAAAGAAGTATATTTGATAGTGAAACAAATAGAAAAGTCAGTTTAGAACATGTAATAGCTACATCAATAATTAATAGGTGTTTTAATTGATGAAAATATTTCTTGGAAAAACCATGTTGACTGTGTTGTCACTGAAATAAGTAAGACCATACAAATGATTGCTAAGCTGAGATAGATTGTTCCATCATCTGTCCTCACAAATATCTACTGTATAAATCCTTAATTTTACCTGATAATTAACCTATGGACTCCCTGCTTAGGGCAATGGGTCTAAAAAATATAATTATAGTAAACAAAATTGCTGTTCTCCAAAAGCGAGTTTTGTGTTTCATTTACCTTACTGATAAAAAAGAACATGCTATCCCCTTATTTATAAATGCAAAAATTCTACCTATCACCATCACATAATATGAAGTTGAATATAAATTAATGCTTGATGTTCATAACAACAGTGCACCTTGAATCTAACATCATTAAACCTTTTGTGAGAACATCAAACAATTATACCTAATAGTTACTCGCTCATCAACATCACAACTTGTTAGGATTAAGTACTCTAGGTGTCAAAATCTGGAATGAGATGCTAAATGAATAGAAAAATTTGTCAAAGAAATCCTTCAAAAAAGAAATAAAAAAGGCTCTTGTCAATATTCTAGAGACTGAAGATTCTTATATCAAGCCTGATGAGATAATGGTTAAATTTAAACATGGCAAAATTAAAACAAATTGGACTTGCAGTTGTACAATATCTTTGGTGCACTTAGATACACAGGACTTTTTCTCTTTTACAATGAATGTCTTTCATTTTCCATTTTCATTTCTTGTGCATATTTTAATGTTTTGCTTTACATGATTGTATTATTTTCACATTTATTATTGTCAACAAAATCTGCTCAAAATTTTCAAAATTTTCAAAATGTTATTTTTTTTCTCTTAAGTTAGAGAAACTAGTTTTAACCACTTAAAAGTTAAATTTGCTGAAAAAATCTTAAAAAGAAGGTGAAATACAGCAGAAAGAATGTTGCAGGAAACCTGTACAGAAGAGCGAAAGGTGTCATAATTGTAAAGACCTCCAGCAGAGTGTTGATGTTTTCTGTGGGTTTTTGTTTAGGATCTCAATTTTCATATATTATTTACACCACATCTTGTACTGAACATTCACTGGGAATCTCTGGCATATTTTGCAAAATGTTGAGTAACGAGAGTCTTCATAAAACAGCCTAAAAGAGTGGACTAAAAGTGGAAGAGAGCATGAGCCAAAGAAATTGAAGTTAAGTTGTTCATTTTCACCAGCTCGCTTGATAACTTTTGGATTACATTTAACTTGTGTTAGTCACAAAATGACCTTTCCCACAAATTTCAAAATAGTTCTTTGTCAGGAAGCTTGCCAGGAGGTTCCATGTTGTGTTTTATTGGTCAGCTGCATGACTGCATTGACACACACTTTTTAAAAGGAGGCAAGAAAACTGTAAATTTCTTTGGAGGCCAAAAACTTGAGGTTTGCTATCACGCAAGTTACCTCTACATTAATAGGGTATGTAGATTTGTTAGATTTTCATGAAAATTACCTTGAATGTTCCTCAGATATTATCACACAGAAGTGCATAAGGCTTGAATGAAATTTGAAATATTTCTCTCACAATTTATCTGAGTTTGACATCAAGGGAAATCCAACCTCACAATACATTTTCTCAGGAACCAATGGGAATATTGAGATTGCCTGACAGTCTCTTTGTTATAGCCCATTATCTGCTGAGTGATACTGTCTAGTTTGTTTCAAGGTCTGGGGTAATATGTCAGGCTGGTAATTCAGTAAAAGCAAACACCATCAATGTTGCATTTAAATGCTTACATGCCTACCAAAATAAACAAAAACTGTGAAAAGCTTTGTTATTTCCATAGTCTGTACTTTATATTAGGTTTACTGTGATGTATATTTTTCTGAGTTTTCTGTTGTAATCTAATCATGTGTTTAGCATCAAGTACATATAAACAGATATCAAATATTGTGCAACAGAGCACATGTAAGTTTTCCTTGTACCTTTTGACTTTATCTTTGATTAAACTAGCCATGATCTACTGAAGATCTCTGTTTATTACAGTTTCTTTAATAGTAGCATGAGTTGGACAATTTTTCCAGAAGGCAGCCTATTTTGTTGACAATAACCTAATTAAAAGTAAAAAAATTGCCCCACCTGGATTAGCAACTGCTATCTGCAAGTTGAAGGAATATTTTGTATATTGAATATGAGAAAATAGATAAAGTGTGACATGAGAAATTCAGGAACATTTTAACTTTTTGATGATCATTTCCTTTATTCTTGTTACCCATACTTTTGATTCAAGGATGATACTGTAAGGAGAAATTAGAAGCCAATCACAGCTCTTAGAGGTTAAAGGGTTAAAATGGAAGATGCATCAAACTTATTTTATTGATCTGTTGTGTGATATTTAACTCATTTTGGAGTGTTGTAATATTCTGGTGTTGTAAAATTAGCATTGAGTAATGATTTTTGTGTGTGCTCTGTATGTTGCCTTCCATGTATTAATAACAAGCATTTCTTTACAGAGGACTTAATTTCATGGCTTCTGCTACCCCATTGCATCCTTCTACCAAGGAGGCCTCTAATTATGCCCAGCTCTGTCGCCTCCTTGTTAAAGTTGGATCACTTGTGCTAAGGGATATCTTTGACCGGGTGTGTCCATCAGAAAACCTTTATGCAGTTCTGACTAATCCCACAAACCATGCCAAATTGAAAACACTTCAAAAGAAGAGAGTCCTGAGTACTTCCCAGTGGGAGAAACTGTATCCTGCTTCCAAATCTTCAGTTTCCTCAAAGGACTTCGACACCTCCCTACTGCTAATTCTTCTAAAGAATATCTGGGGTCTTACTCTCCCTGCCTCTGACGGGAATAACCTTCCTTCAGGATCAGACACCTCTCCAGAAGCTGGCATCACTCGCATCAAGTTTTTCAGGGACAGAGTTTTCAGTCATGCTGCTAAAGCTTCAGTTGATGATCCAACTTTTAGTTTGTACTGGAACAACATCAAAGACACCTTTGTGCGTATTGGAGGGACCTGCTATGAGAAAGTCATAGATGATTCTGCACTCCATTGTATGGATGCTGATCTTGAAGAACACTACCAAGAGCTTCTGAGAGAGTGGTTGAAAGATGATGACTGCGTCACAGACAAATTGCATGAAGACAAAATTGTGAAAAAGGCCAGGAAAGGAGGGGACATGGAGGATTCCTCTGACATTTCTGAACAAAATTCATGGGAGAGGGGTGTGTGTAATTTTTTTTTTAAACCTGAGTTTTAAACTAACTTTGTAGAGTCAATAATGTACAGCAAGTCATACTAGATTGTTGGATGAAATGAATTTTGTGCAGATTTTTCTTTAAAAGTCACAACTATGTGTGATTGAAGTTTTGAATCTTTATTCCCTTGATACATCAACAGTATCCATAATTTGCTTTTTTTTCTTCATCTTTCCTATCTTTTGATTTCTATTTGGGTTAAGCTATTTAATTGTCACATACAAATGTTTAAAAAAAACTACAACCTTCTTTTTCAGAGACAGTAATAATGCCAGGGGAAAATACATCAGCACAGACTGGCAATAGCAGCCCACCAGAGCTCAGTGTGAAACTTCCGGGGTTGAGTGATCTTCCAACAATCTCTAATCCTTGGGAAACTGTTGAACTTCCTGTTGATATTCTTTTATTAACAGTGGAAGACTGTGAGTTCTTAAGCTGCTTTGCCTACCTGAAGAAACCCTTTAAGAGTTACCACATCAGTTCTGGCCCTGTGTACTTTGGGTTCATGGGTGATGATCAAGGAAAGAAAATGAAAATCGCATTGATGAGGTGCTCCAAAGGTCTTGATGCTCCTGGGGGTTCTTTGTCTGTTTCAAAAGATGCCATATTGCTACTGAGACCCAAGGCTATTTTTTCTGTCGGTGCCTGCAGTGGTTTGAACAGCAAAAAGGTCAAGTTAGGAGATGTGGTTGTTTCAGCAAAGCTGATAACAGCTTCACTCAAAACTCCCCCCAGCAGAGGTATTGGTAGCCTGATCAAACATGTGGCTGATGGGTGGAAGGCACCTTTACATAATGCTGATGAATATAATGCCAAAGTGCACTGTGATGGGGTGGTTCTGAGTATCTCTGAGGCAAACAGAGACATGATTAGGAAACATCCTGAAGCAATCGCAGTTGAAATGGAAGGTGGAGGTGAGAATCATAATAATTCAAATAATTGATGAGCCAAGCACTTTTGCAGTTGAAGGAAGTGTTTTGAAAAACACTGCTCTGGTATTGTCTCTGTTGGTTCAAGAAATAGCATGTACCATATAGCATGCCAAATTTGCAGGAATATTATATATTGGATAATAATAGTGATTTTGTGTTTGGCTGGGGTTGGAAGATTTTTTTGCAGGTGAAGGTGACTGAATACTTCTTCTGGCTAAATTGATTGTGTTCCTTCAGGGTGTTGTGAATTGTCTCACATTTGTCAACTGAAAAATGTAGAAAGTATTTTGTTGAATAGTTTGAGAGTTGAGGAATAGTATCACAGTCCCTGTTAACACTTAAACTCCCATGAGTGACCAAGATAGAATTTCTCCTTACAGTATCAACATGATACCAAGCCGATAAGTGATGGGAAAAGGAAAACAGGTCAATTAGGGGATTATTGGTTGATCCAAAACCAAATTCTCCTAACTTACATCACAGGACTTGTATAACAGACATTAACCCATTAACTCCCAAGATCTTACTGGAAATTCTCTTTACTGTCTGCGAAATGATTCTCATTATGTTAGTTTGGAGAATTTGGTATCAGATAAAGTAGTAATCCAATAATTGACATTTTTCTTTATTCTCATCACTTGTCTGCATGATATTGTATAGATATAGTAAGGAGAAATTCTCACTTGGTCACTCATGGGAGATAAAGGGTTAAAGAGAATTACCAATGAGATCTTAGGAGTGAAAGGGTTAACTCTATCTGACAGAAGTTTGTCTTTTGAGAAATGTTGAAATTTACTTATGAAACAAGGTGAAGCCTGGGCCGAATTGTTCAGAGCTGGGTTAAGATAACCTGGGGTAAGTGTGAAATCTGATTTAAGATCTGAAAGCTTGAAGAGCCAATTCAGTTTATTTCTTTTTTACTACAATTCGATAATTGAATGCTCTAAAAACAATGGGTAAAATTATTCCAAACGGCTTTTGAACATAGAAATATAGAAACCTGGATTAAAATTTAACCTTGGGTTTGCGCTAATCGGCCTTTGAACAACTGGGCCCGAAGAATAATTTTACAGTCTCAGTGTACAATTTTTTGTTAATTAACGGTTGAAAAAAATTAGATTTCGGAACTAACTAACGTCTTTCTGCGATTTGCATGTTTACAGAAAGGCTAGAGTGTGAATCTTTTTGAGTTTTGATTGACCAATTATTTTAAGGATGCTAAGAAAATAAGCTTGATATATAGTTAATAATAAATAATAATAATAAAAGATTTATACCGCGCCAGTATCCTACTGTTCAAAGGCGCCTACAAGAAAAAAAACTTAAACATTAACACTTAAGACAGCTAATATTAATTATAAAAGGCTTTTCTAAAGAGTAAAGTTTTTAATCTACGTTTAAAAACAGACACAGACTGAGCATTTCTAATTTCACTTGGCAAAGCATTCCATAATGATGGTGCTGCTACAGAAAAGGATCTTGCGCCATATGTTTTCAAGTTATAGGATGGAGAAACCAGAAGGTGCTTGAATGATGAGCGTAGTTGACGCGATGGGGTGTAAGATGTAAGCAGATCACAAATGTACGACGGTGCCAGGTTGTTAAGTGCCTTGTAGGTTATAAGTAAAATCTTAAAAATAATACGTTGGTTAACGGGAAGCCAATGAAGATTGAAAAGAACAGGCGTAATGTGATCATGCTTTTTTGTAAGTGTGACGAGGCGCGCCGCGGCATTCTGGACGTGTTGTAGCCTTTTTATAGCGTAGGCTGGTAGGCCATACAAAAGGGAATTACAGTAATCCAGCTTCGAAGATACAAACATATGAACCAGCAATTCAGTAGTGGTCGCTGAAAGATATTTCCTGATATAGCTAATATTTCGCAAATGATAAAATGAAGATTTACAAATGTCAGTAATATGATCCTTAAAGCAAAAATGGCTGTCGAACATAGTGCCGATATTCCTCGCCTTTTGCACGGAAGGAATAGTCTCACCAGCAACTGAAATTTCGTGAAGGAGTGGTCTTGGAAGATGTTTAGCGGAAATTACCAATAATTCAGTTTTGTCTTTATTTAATTTAAGACGATTAACCATCATCCAATGACTGATTTCATCCACACAGCTCTCGATGCTAGAAACCGCTAGATCCCTATCACCCACTACGGTTGGTTGGAAAGACAAGTAAAGCTGTGAGTCGTCAGCATAAAAATGATAGCTCAGGTTAAATTTCTTTACGATATCTGAAAGCGGTGAAGTATAAAGCAAATACAAAATGGGTCCCAAGACAGATCCTTGTGGCACTCCACATTTAAGGTCATGTTTCGTCGAAGTACCACCATCAACGGAGACATATTGCGTGCGATTCGATAAATAAGATTGCAACCATAATAGAGGCTTCCCAGCTATCCCAAACCGTACACGTAAACGAGAGAGGAGGATGGTATGATCGACTGTATCGAAGGCAGCGGAAAGGTCTAACAACAGCAAAATTACGATTCGACGATTATCAATGGCAGAAAGAATATCATTGTGAACACGAATAAGTGCAGTTTCAGCACTGTGATATTTCTTGTACGCCGACTGGAATGTCTCATTTAACTCATAATCGTTAATGTAGGAGATAAGTTGATTAGCTACCAATTTTTCAATTGCTTTGCTAATAAATGAAAGATTCGATACCGGACGATAATTGCAGAATTGAGTATGATCCAAAGAAGATTTCTTGAGGAGCGGGCGTAACATTGCAACCTTGAGTTGCGAAGGCATCTGACCAGATTCCAATGAGATATTTATGATTTTGGAAATGAAAGTTAACAGACATGAATGATTTTTTTCAGGAGTGTATACAGCAGCTCACGATTTTAAGACAGAATGGGTGGTAGTCAAGGGCATCAAAGACTTTGCGGATGAAGTGCAGTCTTCAAGTAAGAAATGGAAACAAATTGCCTGTGTGATGGCAGCATCTGTTGTGGCCAACATTTTGAATGATCCGGCCATATTCCAAGATTGGCCTCACTTTCATGCAGGTATTGCTTTCTGTCTCAATCTTCTCTTTTTACAGGGATAGGTCTGACTTAGATCTAAGTTCCCATTGCACATTCTGGAATGGATTATAAATCAAGGTGATTAATTCAGTAATGGTTCTCAAATAGGAAATTAAGTTACCCTTATTTTGAGTTTACATTCCAGTGGGTTTAACAAGGTCTCTGAAGGTGGTGGAAGAAAAAAACATGTGATTGAATTGAGTGATGTAACGATGAATAACAATTTACTCCATGAGCCTGGCGAACTGGCCTGTATTGTATAGTTAGCGTGGTTTAACTAACACAACCAAAATATAAAAAATTCAGAGGCTAATGACATCTACCAAAGTGATCTGAAGTGATTTGATCCATGTTCCTGGACCACTAAGGAAAAAAGAGACTCTATGGTGAGCTGGGTCCCTTACGAAGTAGCGTATAAAATTGACATGATAACTTATCTGCACCGGATATTCATCATGTCGAGTTCAAAGTCTGGGTAGTTTCCAAGCCCCTCCTCCGTGCAGTGTTCTCAAACTTTTGCACACAGGCAGAAATGTTTTATTTTGCAGTTATGTTAAAAATATCTAATAAAACAATTATTGATTCTGTTTTTACATGCTATAATGAATTCTTAAACTTCGTTCACGATATCATGTTCAACATCATCCAGTAATTGCTTACCTTTCCGAGAGTCATGGCGTTGTATGGTGTATCGCTAAGAATGCCTCAAAAACTAATAGCCGATTCTTTTTCAGATGGATTTGACCCAACTGAAATTATTAATAACATTCGTCAACACTACAAAAATCGGGAAGGTTGGCTGGCACCGTTTCCCTGGTGTGAAGACTTCCACTTCTCCTTTGACAAAATCTACACCAGACTGAAAGTCATCTACAGAAAGAAAACAAGAGGAACACCAACAGACCGAGTTGTCACGATGTCTGAAATCTTCAACCGGCACGAAGAATGTGAAGAGCCAAGAGTAGTGTTAATTGAAGGGAAGCCTGGTATGGGAAAGACCACTTACTGTAAAAAAGTTGTTGTCGACTGGGCCACAGGAAAACACGCAACCGGAAATTGCTTCACAAACTTCGTAATAGTGCTTTTGATCAAATGTCGTGATGTTGAGTCTGGCCTTTGGGAGGCCATTGAAGATCAAATTCTGCCTCGAGAAGTTGGTGAAGACGAACGCGAGAGATTCTTCGACTTCATTCGCCACAATCAATCTAATGTTCTTCTGATACTCGATGGATTGGATGAAGTTTCTGAGAAGAAGCTACCTATGTTTTCAGAAATTATTCAAGGCCGAGTACTGCCAAACTGTCGCGTGGTTACTACGGCACGACACGAAGCTGGAGTCAAAGTTCGAAAATACTGCGACACACTGCTAGAGATTGAGGGATTTACTGAAGAAGATGTAAACTCCTTCATCAGAAAGTTCTTCAGAGACAAATCAAAACTGGCCGAGCAGCTTATTGCACACCTATGTGTTGATTACAGGTTATATGCAATTTTGACGAATCCTCTCAACACTGCGCTTCTTTGCCTGGTCTATGAAGATTTGAACGGTGTATTTCCTGAAAGTAGAACGAAGCTGTACATGGAAATAGTGGAGTGTGTACTAAGAAGGTACAGAACAAAGCAGCAACTACCAGAAAACGGTGAAGACCTTGTTGACCTTTACGAAAGGCAATTGAAACACCTTGGTTCGATAGCTTTGAAAGGTTTACTTGAAGACAACTTGGATTTTGACGAGAAGGAGCTTGGAAAACACAAAGCAAGCGATTTACCTGGATTTGGATTTCTGTCAGTTCAGCCTGGAGGCAGTAAACTAAGACCCACTAGACGTTATAGCTTTCTTCACAAGACTTTCCAAGAATTCTTCGCAGCATTCTATCTCAGTTGTCAGCTTATCCAGAAAGAAAAAAGCTTGAACAGCATAGCTGCTGACAAAAAATATCGCCATGAGCTGAAAGAAGTGCTTCTGTTTACATTCGGTATGCTTGCAAAACGATGCGAGGAAACAGCCGTAAACCTTCTGAAAAGTATAGCAACAAAAGAGAGAGACTTGACTCTTATATTAGAGTGTGTTGATGAATGCAAAAAGGAGAACAAAAATTTTGTTAAAAAATTGGCTTCCGCTGTCGGTGCTTCTCTTCAAATTGAAACTCTTAATTTTTCAGATGCAGAAGTAGATGAAACTGTAGCTGTCTTTTTAAGCCACGTTCTTAAAACAAATACCACTGTGACAACGTTGAATTTAGATGAGAATATAGTTGATGGTAAGGGTGCTGCTGCCCTGGCCGATTGTTTGAAAGATAATACATCGCTGACAACGTTGGGTTTGCGTGGAAATAAAATTGGTGATGATGGTGCTGCTGCTCTGAGTGAGTGTTTGAAATATAAAACATCGCTGACAACGTTGAATTTGGATTTAAATGGAATTGGTGCTGATGGTGCTGCTGCTCTGGGTGAGTGTTTGAAACATAATACGTCGCTGACAACTTTGAATTTGAGTTTAAATGGAATTGGTGCTGATGGTGCTGCTGCTCTGGCTGAGTGTTTGAAAGATAGTACATCGTTGACAACGTTGGTTTTGAGTGAAAGTGAAATTAGTGATGATGGTGCTGCTGCTCTGAGTGAGTGTTTGAAACATAATACATCGCTGACAACTTTGAATTTGAGTTTAAATGGAATTGGTGCTGATGGCGCTGCTGCTCTGGGTGAGTGTTTGAAACATAATACATCGCTGACAAAGTTTGATTTGGGTTCTAATGGAATTGGTGCTGATGGTGCTGCTGCTCTGGGTGAGTGTTTGAAACATAATACATCGCTGACAACTTTGGATTTGAGTTTAAATGGAATTGGCGCTGATGGTGCTGCTGCTGCTGCTGCTGCTCTGGGTGAGAGTTTGAAACATAATACATCGCTGACAACCTTGAATTTGAGACGTAATGAAATTGGTGATGCTGGTGCTCCTGCTCTGGGTGAGTGTTTGAAACATAATACATCGCTGACAACTTTGAATTTGAGTTTAAATGGAATTGGTGCTGATGGTGCTGCTGCTCTGGGTGAGTGTTTGAAACATAATACATCGCTGAAAACGTTTGATTTGGGTTCTAATGGAATTGGTGCTGATGGTGCTGCTGCTCTGGGTGAGTGTTTGAAACATAATACATCGCTGACAGCGTTAGATTTGTATGGTAACAAAATTGGTGATGCTGGTGCTGCTGCTCTAGGTGAGTGTTTGAAACATAATACATCGCTGACAACCTTGAATTTGAGACGTAATGAAATTGGTGATGCTGGTGCTCCTGCTCTGGGTGAGTGTTTGAAACATAGTACATCGCTGACAACCTTGAATATGAGACGTGATATGATTGGTGATTACGCTCCTTTTGGTGAGTGCACGCGGGCAAGTAATACATGGTTCACAAACTTTGCTTTTCTTGAATATGGAATTGGTCATGAGGGTGCTGCTTCTCTGGCTGAGTTTTTGCGAGAGAATACATCGCTGACAACGTTGAATTTGGAGGGTATTAAAATTGGTGATGTTGGTGTTGCTGCTCTGGGTGAGTGTTTGAGACATAATACATCGCTGAAAACGTTGGATTTGGGTTCTAATGGAATTGGTGATGATGATGCTGCTGCTCTGGCTGAGTTTTTGCGAGAGAATACATCGCTGACAACGTTGAATTTGGAGGGTAATAAAATTGGTGATGTTGGTGTTGCTGCTCTGGTTGCTGCGCGGGGGTGTCATCCATCTCTGAAAGTATACTTTTGGTAAAATAAACCCTTCATAGAACGTGGCTACCTTGCCTTATGACCAACTTTAAGAAGCGTTTACGTCAGGAATAAGCAGCGATTACTGACTCTGACCTTGAACAGGGTAAATGTACAATAACTTCTATTTATCGATATGAGTATTAGTATAAGACTTACGTAGCATCTGTTTGCCAAGATTATTTACGTTTGTAAGAGCTGTTATAAAAGCTTGCACGTTTAGAGACCGTTACACTTTATTACAATCTTATCTATACAGCTTTTACCTTTTCACGTTTAATTGATAAAGCTGATAAAAGAAACTATGCTTCATCTGTAACGCGCGTGCGTGTAAACCACCAGATTATCCGCGCGAGGATAATTTGGAAACATTGAACTGCCTCGGATTTTGTTGTAGTTGAAAATCGGATGTAATATATTTTTTGTCTTTAGCAATAAATTCTGCTCACATATTTTTTCTTGAGAGGGATTGTCATAATTGATTAAAGGTTAGAGTAATTATTCTTTGGTGATCAGTTTATTGATTCTCATAAACTTACTTCAGTGTGATAATGTGCTGACACTTTTAAGTCCTGTGAGAAACTTGAAGTTGATAACTCTTAGGGTGCAAAGATTTAATTAATTGAGTTGTAGCCATGTTGTATGGTAAGACTCTTTATGATGACTATATGAGGCTTTGTTGTAGGCTATGAAGAACAATTTAGTTTTCGAAGTGAACTCTTTATAGAAAAGTTGTCGCAAGATATTTTTTAATTTTGTAAAGATAAGTTTACTTGAACCATTTATGTATTTCTTAAGACGTAACTGATTTAAATAAAGGTATTTTCAGTAGAATTTCAGTTTTTCTCCTCTGTTTTTTGTTGATGTGTTTACTTTTTTTGCGTTCATCCAGAAAGTCCGTTTGATGACGATGCTCCTTAGCCTGCTGCTTCCTTTCTTCAATTCCCTTTTTTCGTTTGATATTTCTTGTAAACTGACCCATGGTCGATGCAATTTGGATGTTTTAGGGGGTGGGTTTTAATCTGCTTACACAGAAAAACTGGGTGAAAGAGTGACTTGTCTTGCTAACTGAAATCAGAGAATACCTATGGCCAACTCCTGCATAGAGTTCTTCATCTAGCGATGAAATATGGTTGTGAACCTGTAATTATGTTTCTTGCAGCAATGCAAGGTTGCTCTTATCTCAAAAGCCGAGCATGGTAACCATCAACTCCGCTGAGAAATAAACGCATTTATAGTCTTTAGAAACATCACAAAATAGTATCCTGCGTTTATCGAATTTCTGTTCGCAAAATTTGTCAAATTTAGACGCTGCAATCCAAGTCTTTCTTCGCCTGCGCAAGCCAAATTTTGCTATTTTCCATTCATATGTCACGTTCCGCCTCAGCTGCTCAAGAAATGGTTGAATTGCAGCGTAACAGTCTTTGTTTACAGCCTTAATCCTCTAACTCCCAGATCAAATTTGTAATTCTCCTACTGTCAACCATACAATTCTTATAATGTTAGTTCAGAGAATTTAGTTTTGAATCAACTAATTATCCCTAAATTGATATTTCTCTTTATTCTCATCACATATCGGGTTGTTATTGTTTTTTTAGAGGGCACGGTAACGAATCTTGCAATCTGATTGGTTCTTTACCCGGTCAGTATTTTCCTATCTCTGCCCACGGGCCACGGTAACGCTTTCGTGAGTCGCCGAGTACATCCCAACTTTCGTTGTCATTTTTCATAAATATACCTCGTTTTCCTGCTGGGCAGTATTTTTTTAAGCAATCACGTCGGTCACTACCTCAAGCCGATAAATAACTTATGAAACCTCTCTTTTCTTTCTATCGAATCACTTTGGTTGACAGAAAAATATTGGTTTCAGAATGAATTTGTATAAACAATAGTGTCACTACGCTGGTTGACAAGCGGCCAAAAACCGTCTGCAATCATGATAATAGAATACAGCCTCTCATTTTTGCCATAGAACTTGTAACGGGAGTTTTTTGCTCTAATCTTGACCTTAACACCGCAAGCGAGAAATCGTCTTTGTCCCTTTTTCAGTCTTGGTCGAAATATTTGTTTAATGCACGCGAAATATTTGTTTAATGCACGCGAAATATTTGTTTAATGCACGCGGTTCTTCTGGACCGTACTTGCAACTGCCATTTCTTCTTTACTACTTGAGTACGATGTATCACAACTCTTTAAGAGCTTGCTGAAGGTAGACAGACATACTTATTGGACATTATTTCAAGAGTTTTTCAAAGCTGACTGATACAAAATTGCAAGAGACGTGAGAGATTTGTAAGTGACAACTGAGAGTTTTCACAGTTTTCTACGTTATCGCCGGCTGGCTCGTTACCAGTCTACCGGGCACTTTAAGGACAAATTAAAAGCACTTTAGGGCCCGAAAAAACCGAGCTTCATTTTTTCAAATTTTTCTTCTGTCGGAGTTGGTTTGAATATATAATAAGCTAAATACATACGCAAAAAAAAGTCCTTGTCATAGGCACCTCTTCCCCATCACGCACCAGGGAGGGGAAGTCAATTTTAGAAAGAGGGGTTCAAAATTCTCCCAACCTCTCTCCCACCGTCATCAAAACCCACCATGTACCCTTGAGGAAAGTGAAGTTTACAAAAGGAGGTGCACATTCTCCTTCTGACATCCCCCTCCCCCTTCCCCTTCTCCACACACACACACACACACACACACACACACACACACACACACACACACACACACACATGCGCCAAACCTCTGATACACCCTTGAGTGGAAGTCAAGTTTACATAAAGGGGTATATATGTTATCATCCCGCGCATGATTCGAGGGGGTTGAATTTAGAGCGGGGGAAAGTTTGTAAAGAAACTGTGGTGCTGCGTCGGTGGGAGATATAACAAGATAATTTGGTTTTATTCACTGAATTGAAAATGTAAATTGGCAACCGTACAGATTTATTAAAGATGACATTCGAGCGTTAGCACTCGAGGACTAACATTCCAAATGTCAACTTTAGAAACTCTACGGTGGCCAAGTTATATTGTATAAATTCAGATGATAAAACCAAATTAAATTAACTGGCGTGTTCAGGCTTGTTCACTGGCGTGTTCAGGCTTGTGGCGATTTGACCGATCGTTTTGATTGGCAGGCTTCGTTTTCTTTGCCTTTCTCTTGTATTCTTCATAGGTACCTCTACTAAAGCATACTTTTATTTAGCCCCTCCCCCTCCCCCTCCCCTTGCGTCCCCAACATGAGATGAAGACGCAAACGAAAGACAGACATTGTGCAGTCAGAGCGCGGGAGGGTTGAGTGCAAAAGTTGTGTACCCTTGTAATAACAATTAGAATACTTGGTGTCATTTTGTCGGACTTTTATTTTCTGAAAATTTCAAATCACTGTACATGTCATATCAATGAAAAGATACGATTTAAATTAAAGTAACCAATCAAATTGCAGGAAAATGAAAGACAACTATTGACTCTTTTATAAACGAGCTCAGCACTGGATCAACAAAATTTTTATACAAACTAAAACATCGTGTATTTGAGCTGTTGAATTTTGCAACTTCAAAATGGAAGTAAAAAAGTGGTGATTAAAAGTGGTGTAGTACAATTTTAATCTGAAATCATACTTGTGATTTCAAATCAAACTTACTCTGCGCGCCCGTTAGATTTTGAAATCATGCCTATGATGATTTCAGACCAAATTGCACCCCACTCAATTCAGTTAGCTTTGTAAATTCTCAGCTCCAAAATTATAAGAAACGTTTAGCAATCATTAAGGAGATATGATATTTTGAACATAAGAGTGAAAGGGTTGATTAAGAAAGTAGGCGAAGTAACACGGATTTAGAGATGTTAAGGCAGTGTCTTCCTTTCCTCAACTTCTTCAACACATTGCTTCCTACCGCAGTAATAGCCAACACCAACTGTAGCGAATCTTAAAAGAGTTGGTAGTGGCAAAGTTTCAAGATGAATATCTCAAGAGTTCATTTTGGGAACTTTGAGGATGGATTATTCCTTTTGAAATCACAAGCGAAAAGCTTATATTAAAAGAGAACAAATTTTCAAGTGCGAACCTAAGATTAATATTTAGGTATCATGGCTTTTCGCAAGTTTGGCGACGAAATCCGATATAATTATTTTTTTTCCGATGCGTAGATTGCTTTTGAAATTCACGGCAAGCTGAGATATTTCGCCACCTGAAATTGACTGCAATAGCGCTTACGTTGTATCTGAAGTCTTACATGCTGCATCGTAAATACCATCATCAACATGATGCATGCCCTAAAGTCGATTGCGTTTACCCTTCCATGCATGGCCCATCAAACTAAAATGTTTTGCCGGGTGATGTCAATAAACTTCTGGAAAAGATGGAAAAGCCCGCAAGATTCGGCCGAATGACCCACGATCCACCCACTTCATTTGCGTTGGAGTTAATGTCTATTTAGTCACCAAAAATTCATTGTAAAGGACAATAAAATTTCGATTAGTTCAGCCAATTGTGAGCACGCAGATTGTCAAGTGAAATTCCTTGTGTTAGTGTTCATAATTTTTCTTCCTGTGATAACTCGCTCTTCGTAATATTTAGTCAACATTTTAGCAAAAATAACCCAAGCTTAAGTGCTCATAACAAACCCCGCAAAACATTTAAATTTTGTCCGTTGTTTATTAGGGCTAGGTTGTTCAATGCTGGGTTAAGATAACCCAGGGTTAGTGTGAAATTTGATCTTAGATCTGAAACTTTTAAAAGAAAATTCAATTTGATTCATTTTGTGTCCAATTTGATTATTGAATGCTCTAAGAAGAATAGAGAAAATGATCTGAAAAAGGCTCTTGAACAGAGAAATTGAGGAACTTGGATTTTAATTATCCCTGGGTTTGTGCTATTCGGCCTTCGAACAACTGGGCCCTGTTTCAGTTTCACCTCGCTGTCTTATTGGTTGATCAGGACCATAGATTAAGGCGTGGTGTCTCAGAGGATGGGGTGAGCATTGTACATTGATCGACCGTACCACTCGCGGTAGAGAGAAAATTGAAATCGTAACCAAGTCTCTTCCGCGGCCGTGTCCAGTCTGCTTGTCAAGAGCATAACCAGAAAGAAGCGGACTTGGAAATGCGGGTAGGAAACGTTCGTTTCTAGGGAAATGCGCAGGGAGTTTTGGTATTGAGATTGTGATCTTAGATTGTTTTAGACAGTGATCTTAGATCGTAAAGTATGGCTGAGAAAAATGCTGATCGAGAGGAATTTCGGGGCGCAAACCAACTCCGCGCGGACAACGGTCGAAATCGGAGGTGCAGCCTTGACTTCGTCATTTGACAGGAATAACAGTGAGTTGGTTCTGCAAGATGGCATAGAAACGTTGGCAACCAGCAACATTTGAAGGTGGGAGAGGGTGAAAGAACTTCAAAGACGTTGCTCTGGTGAAGTGTACCAACTAATTTTGTCTGGGAGCATAATAATGATAAAATGAGCGACGTTTTTTCGTCTTGTCACGAGCGTGGCGCAAAGAAAAAATTCTGAGTCCCCATGAGGAATTGAACCTCTGACCTTCGGATTTCCGCGCTCTAATGCTCTACCTCTGAGCCACAAAGACTCCACGGCGAGCGAGATCTAGAGCGAAGTTTCACATAAAAAAATCATTCTCTCTATCACAATACCGGGCTCAAAATTTATCATCTTTCTTATTATATTTACAAACATGACGCTATCGACATTGCTGATTCTAACAGTATGTATAACCTCGAAAAGTTACCTAAGTGACCGAGGGGACAATTCGAACGCACACAGTGATCTTTATTACATTTAGATGATAGCGTTAAGACGTAATTTTGCTTGATGAGAGTAGCGGTTGAGGTTGCGTGTGGTTTGAACTAAAATAGAATATAACAGAAACTAAACTAAGAAAAATGCGTTTCGAAATGTAACCTATTTACCTAACTAAAAATGAAGCGATTGCACAGAAAACTGAATACGAGAACTACACCAATAATACATACAAAAGGTAAACAACGTTAATGAAAAAGAAATAAAGGCTTACTTTGGTCTAGCTCGTAACGGTAGCAAATAGCCTGTAGCGATTATCGAGCAGCGACGATTTGATAGCGATGATTTAGTAGCGATGACTGTGGTAAAATCTTTACACGTGTACTTACATGGGACATTGATCAGAGATAACAAACTTATTGTGTAATAATTATTGACTAACGAAAGACTTGTTGATAATAAATGAACCAGAACAAAACCGATAACACAGTGTGTATTAACTAAGCGTTTCAAAACTAACAGTATGCCGGACGCGTGCCATAAACTACTGTAGACTCGCTCACCGTGGAGTCTCTGTGGCTCAGTGGTGAAGCACCGGAGCGCGGAAATCGGAAGGTCTGAGGTTCAACGTCTCGTTACTTTGTCCCACGCTCATGGCAAGACAAAAAAATAACTATTACCTTAGCGAGCGCAAAACTTACCATCCCTCTTATTCTATTTCGAGACATTTCATTGTTCTGTTGCACTCAGTCATCCGGATGAATGCCTTTGGTTCTTGGTGTAAGGTGGTGATTGACGTATTATGATCGCCTGTCATCGCGTGGTCCTCGAAGCATCCCATCATTGCAAAGCAACACAGAATCGACGGTAGGTTGCGAACTAAATGAAACGTCTTTAAAATTCGTAAAGAGCGACTAACTTATTGACAAGAAGAAAATGAGTTTTGAGGCCAGTAGTACGGTTACGAGACAGACAATTTGAAAAACTACCTTCATCTTGAGCTATTTGATCGAGAATCGAAACCGAGCGGTTTTATGTGATTGATTTGAATTCATATCAATATTTTCCGGCAACTGTTGGTTGAATCGATTTCAAGCGTTGTGTGACAGATTGTGTCTATATCAGGAGAGAAGCTCAAAGCTAAAGGTAAGAGGAACGCTTTTAACAAACCATCGTAAAATAACTGTGTGGGGATATTTACGAATCGCACGTAGAGAAACTCACACCGTCAGTAATCCTTGTCACAGCTTCCCAGTTCTCTACACTTAGCAAGCTTATCGGTATTTGTTACCTAAATTTTGCTGTATGTAAAATCTGAATTTCGAGGGTAGGTTTTTTTGTCTTACGTATAACGCAAATGTGCTAGATTCAAATTTATTTTCGAGAATTGATATTGATGAAAGTGGAAATCGAAAGTGAATTGGTTTCAAATGGAGAAACTTGGGAAATATTCTTCAAGCTGAGTTATTTTAAAAATTAATTTCCCCTCGTTACTGCAATGTTAAAAATGAACATGATTTTCCTGCACAATTTAACCTGCTAACTACCATGAGTGACCAAGACAGAATTTCTCCTTACAATGTCTACACAATATTAATCAGATAAGTGATAGGAATTAAGAAAAAGATCAATTTCGGGATAATTAGTCGATTCTATACTAAATTCTCTTATTGTACAGCTAAACAGCATTCCAAGTAATCTGACAAAAGAAATACATTTGAGAACAGTATAATTTACCTACAGTATAATTGCTTGCTGTCTGTGCATGTATTTGTACATGAAGCCATTCACCATACTGATCACAATATTTACTTCAATAACCAACATGTCTGTTGTTAATACATGATCCATGATATTAACACTGGAGTCCAATCCTCTAACATGTGACCATATAATCAATATGCATTTAAAAGCCAGATGGAAGATTTTCACCAGTTTATTAACCCTTAAACCCCTAAGAGTGATTGGCTTCTAATTTCTCCTTACAGTATCACCCTTGAATCAAGTGTAAGGGTTGTGAGAATAATAGAAATTATCACCAATTCAAGAAGCTCCTGATTGTCAACCAAATTCTCCTTGTCATTACCACAGGAAATGTAGAGAGATCAGTGTGGAGAATATGAACAATAATGTTAGGGTGTAAAGGGCTAAGGGTTCTGTTCTTATAATATTACTCCTGCCGCTGTACAGTGAAAATGTTTTTGTTTCTGTAGTGTTCTGTTAATAGAACACAAGCTTTTAAGTATTAATTGCACTTTTTTGTTTATGTCACTCATTTGTGTGGCATTCAATATTACCACTTTTCTTTAGGTAATGTTATGTTACTCAGTCTATTGATATATGTGCAGTTGTTTATGTTGTTGTGGGTGTAAGGTGATTTGTTTATGTTATTTAAATCGTCTTTCTTTTCTAAAATATGACAGGTTCTAATTTCAGTTAAAAATCACCCTCAATAACTGTCTGTTAGAAGTTTGGGAATCTTAGGGTTAATCATGACCATTGGTTAATTTCCCCAAATGTAATTGGTGCATTAGATGGTTTATTTTTCAATAGTTATTTTTATAGAGTTTTACTCTGACAGCGTAACCAGACAATTGGCTGTATGGTCAAAGCTTGATTATCCAGACTTGTGGAGAATCATGGGCTTTATAGTCCAGATAATCCAGAGTTTGGAGAATGGAAGATATGAGTATAAATGTTGGTAGAAAATGGGACCAGAGCAGCAAGTCCAGATAATGAAAAAATCTGGATAATGGAGGTGCAGATAATCAAGGTTTGACTGCATTGATGGGACATGGCTAGCTGTATTTGGACAGTTAAAGTAGCCAATCATACTAGTTAGTAAGTCCACTCAGCTAAATCCACCAGTCACAGAGTTTAAAAAGCACTTTCAGTTGAAAACTTTGCATTTGTTCTTCCAGAAATTGTAATGGTTATGATTAATTGGTGACAATTAGACTTTGTGTTGTCCAATTCAGTCAGTAATCATGCATACTCAAGTAAATATCTGAAGCTGCATGAAGAGTCACTTGGCCAAAAATTACTAGATATAGTAGAGAAAAATAATTAATTTCAACTTCTTTTACATTAGAAACATATACTGTTCTAAGAGTTATTTTTAATCTCTCCTATACCCTCTTGGGTAATGTATATCTGAAGGTTATTTTTAATCTTATATCCTCTTGGGTAGTGTATATCTGAGCATTATTTTTAATCTCTCTTATACCCTCTAATGGGTTATACCCGGGGTTTTTTTTTTTAATCTCGTCTCTCCCCTCTTGGTTTGTGTATACATGAGGGTTACTTTTAATCTCTTCTTTACCCTCTTAGGTAGTGTATATCTGAGGGCTATTTTTAATCTCTCTTATACCCTCTTGGGCAGTGTTTAGCTGAGGGTTATTTTTAATCTTTTCTTTACCCTCTTGGGTAGTGTATACCAGAGGGTTATTTTTAATCTCTTCTTTACCCTCTTGGGTAGTGTATACCAGAGGGTTATTTTTAATCTCTTCTTTACCCTCTTGGGTTGTGTATACCTGAGGGTTATTTTTAATCTCTTCTTTACCCTCTTGGATAGTGTATATCTGAGGGCTATTGTTAATCTCTCTTATACCCTCTTGGGCAGTGTTTAGCTGAGGGTTATTTTTAATCTTTTCTTTACCCTCTTGGGTAGTGTATACCAGAGGGTTATTTTTAATCTCTTCTTTACCCTCTTGGGTTGTGTATACCTGAGGGTTATTTTTAATCTCTTCTTTACCCTCTTGGGTAGTGTATACAAGAGGGTTATTTTTAATCTCTTCTTTACCCTCCTGGGTAGTGTATACCTGAGGGTTATTTTTAATCTCTTCTTTACTCTTCTGGGTAGTGTATACCTTGGGGTTAATTGTTATCTCTCCTATACCCTCTCAGGTAGTGTACAGTTGAGGCTAACTTTTAATCTCTTCTTTACTCTTCTGGGTAGTGTATACCTGAGGGTTATTTTTAATCTCTTCTTTACCCTCTTGGGTTGTGTATACCTGAGGGTTATTTTTAATCTCTCCTATACCCTCTTGGGTAGTGTATACTAGCAGGTTATTTTTAATCTCTCTTATATACTCTTGGGTGGTATAAACCTGAGGGTTATTTTAAATCTCTCTCATACCCTCTTGGGTAGTGTATACCTGAGGGTTACTTTTAATCTTTTCTATAACCTCTTGGGTAGTGTACACTTGAGGGTTACTTTTAATCTTTTCTATACCCTCTTAGCTAGTGTATACCTGAGGGTTACTTTTAATCTCTTCTATACCCTCTTGGGTAGTGTATACTTACGGGTTATTTTTAATCTCTTGCATACCCTCTTGGATAGTGTATACCTGAGGGTTATTTTTAATCTCTTCTATACCCTCTTGGGTAGGGTATACCTGAGGGTTACTTTTAATCTCTTCAATACCCTCATGGGTAGTGTATGCCTGAGGATTACTTTTAATCTCCTCTATACCCTCTTGGGTAGTGTATACCTGAGGGTTATTTTTAATTTCTCTTATACCATCTTGGGTAGTATATACCTAAGGGTTATTTTTAATCTCTCTTATACTCTCTTGGGTAGTGTATATCTGGGGGTTACTTTTAAATTCTTCTATGTATAGATGTTTTAGATGACTTCATGAAGTCATCTTAAACACTTTCACCAAGTTATTACAGTGTTTAATAATGAACATGAAAAAGTTACAAGCTTCTGATTGCCTGAAGACAAGTGCATAATTCTCTTGTAATAGGAGTGCACTGAAAGTTGTATCACAAGTGCAAATTACAAATAGCGTGTGTAAGCTTTCAAAATTCCATCTGTCTCAACTTTCAGTGATGTTTCTTCATGTACATTCATTTATGAACAAGAAATAACGTGACTTCTCTTGCAATTTTCTGTAATAAGCACTCATAAATTTTTCAAATTTTTTTCTTCTATCTTCTAACTATTTTCTGAATAGTGTATGGATATTATAGGGAGAAGTTACATGTTGATCAGTTTTGGGGATTAAAGGGTTAATCACTTGTATGATTACAGACAGAATTGGACTCTACTTGGTCCTATTACCATTATACATCATGCTCAACCTCCTCCAACAACTAGTTAGTAATAGATGGATTGTACATACACATTGTGATCAAGGAAAGATTTTTTTCCTGACACACTGCTGGTGAAAAGCCTTTTAATCATTTTGAATAAATTATGAAAAATTTGCTTTTAAGCAATTAAGGGAAGAGTGAAACAGGTCCCTCAACCCTCAATATCTTCTTATTAATTCTCCCTTCACGCCACCATATGTTTTCTTGTAAATTAGTAGGGAGAATATGATGTTACATCACTACACAATTTTCTCAGTTAATGTGTATCAAGTCTTTAGCTGGATAGTTTGCTAATATTGTAAGTATAAGTTACATATAAATTACATCTTGGAGTTAACTCTTCTGAACTCTCAGAAGTGATTAACATGTAACTTCTCCCTACATTATCCAGAAAACAAGTGATGAGAATACTGAAATATATACTGTGTCTTTGCCCACATTTTTTTTAAAGTTTAAGTCATGATAATTAATTTCCTTTGCTTTGGGCCCTTGCTGCTTGGTTTACAGCTGCAGTTTTGTATTGGTAATAATGTGATTATGAGTGCAATTTGGTGTTAACTAGCACAAAGACAACAAAATTGCATGAGCTGGTAGGGCAAGTGCAATTTGTAGTCTTTGAAAACTTTACAAGTGCTTATTACAAAAAATTACATGGGAAAGTATTGTATCACTTGCTAATAATGTACATGAAAAAACATCTAAAAACATCACAGAAAGTCAAGACAGACAAAATTTGAAAGCACGCAAGCTCAATTTGTAATTTGCACTCACTTGTGTTACATGAGAATGCATTCATTTTCAGCTGATGAGAAGTGGATAATTTTTTAAATTTGAGTTTTAACAATTAAATTTAGACTAATTTTTTCATGTATAGTTTTGCATGTACCTCAAAACTTTTATTTGTGTTCTGTGTGGTAGTAGAGATAGTGGAATATATATGTCAGATGTAGTTTGTGAATCAAAGATGGGTGTTGATGACACTCAAATATAGAGCTAAAGTGACTTAATTAAGTTTTTGTCTGGTTCATCTTTACTTTGGGTACAACTACAAGGAATAGCTTCCCTTTGCTGGTACTTCACATTACTCTTGCCACTCTTGCTTGATATAAATAGAGATAATTAATTCATTAATAATTTACATGAAAAAATTAGGCGTATTTCTCATATAATACAAGTGCAAAGTTTTAACACAAGTGCAAATTACAAATAGCACTTGGGTGCAGCCAAAATTTCATCCGTTTTGACTTTCTGTGATGGGTTTTTCATGTAAATTACTAACAAGTAACAACATTATTTCTTGTGCAATTTGGTTTAAATAAGCACTAGTAAATTTTTCAAAGACTACAAATAGTACTTGCCCTATGGATGAGTGTAATTCTGCTGTCTTTGAAAAATTAATTCATGTTTAGTAACACCAAATTACATTAAAAATCATGTTGTTACCTATACAAACAGACCAGTATGGTCAGCTAAGATCCTTGGGTGTGGCAAAATATCACGATTATAGTTAACCACAGGCTAATCAGGTTGTAATGCAGTCACAAAATTGCTAAATATGTATAGGAAATCGTATGAATGCGAGTGAATTTCGTGATTTATGGGCACGAGTGATGTTTTGAAAGTTCTCAAAATTGCACGAGCCGTAGGCAAGTGCAATTTGAGAACTTTCAAAACATCACGAGTGACCATAAATCACGAAATGCACGAGCAGGTTCATACGATTTTTTATTTATTATATTCTCGACAAAATTACTCCATCGGTGTTTCCATGGCAACTTCTCCGTATTGCACTCTATAACCTCTATTGCACCCTATAACCTATTTATGCATTCATCATTGACCAATCAGAAATGCAATATTTTGTTGAGTATATAATAAGTTGTATTATGAATGTTAGCCAGTAGCTTTAGCAGGTCATGTCTAAACTGATTTTAATTTTAGTGTCTTTGCATCTTGCAGACTTCAGAGGAAAAGAAGCTCTTGATTGTTAAACAAATTCTCCTTGACATCACCTTAAGAAATTTTTAGAGAACAGTATGGAGAATGTTCATACTGATGTTAGAGTGTAATGGGTTTAAGATGGAGGACTGATTGTCAACCCTTTAACTCCCAAGATCTCTTTAGTAATTCTCCTTACTGTCTGCCATACAGTTCTTGTGATGTTAGTTTGGAGAATTTGGTATTGGATCAACTTATAATCCCCTCATTGGTATTTTTTGTTATTCTCATCACTTGTCTGCTTGATATTGTATTGATATTGTAAGGAGAAATTCTGTCTTGGTCACCCACAGGAGTTAAAGGATTAAATACGGCAGATTACTTGGGGAGGACTTTTATGGGGATCCCAGCTAAGTCTGTACCAGATGTATTGCAGAATAGCTCAGTAATCATAACTGCAACCTTAAGAGGCTGACCTGACCAAAAAAAAATAATATTCTGCATAATACTACCCATGAATTCACTTCAGGTTTACTTTGATTTGAGGTACAACTGTTCTTGCTCAAGATGAGTTTCCCTTTTATTTCTTTGTCAAATTATTTTTCATGTAATATAGCATCCTGACACATTGTGGATGATACCCAAAACTTTTTAACAATTGTGCAAAAATTGAGGTTATTATGATTGTGAATCAGCAATAACTTACTTCAATGTCATGATCTCTTCCTTCCCACCTGAACTCCCTTTAGTGAGAAGGCAAATGAGGGGGGGTGGGTGCAAGGAAAGAATAGAGACCCATTCCTAGCTTTAACCAGGCTGAAATTTCCAAATATTGTGATCTTGAGCATCAATCATGATTCAAGAAAATAAAGTAGGGAGATGGTTTCAATTCAATGCTATATTACCTCAAACACAGACCTTTGGTTTTCTTTTTTTGAACCTTAATTAAAAATTTTCAGGCTTCAATTGTGGAAGCAAGGGTGGTGCAATGGTGAGAGTGCTTCCCTCCCACCCCTCCCACACCCCCCTCCCCCACCACTGTGAACTGGGTTCAAATCTTGGACCTGGCATCACATGTGGATTGAATTCATTGTTGGCTCTTGTCCTTGCTCCCAGGGGTTTTCTCTGGGTCCTCTAGTTTTCCTCTCTCAGCAAAATACCAACATTCTAAATTCCAATTCAACCTGGCAAAAGTGGACAAGATTTCTTTTTGTGTACTGCCATCCATGCATGCTTTGCTATGTTTGGGACCAGTCACTACGTATATATTGCCTGGGGAGGGAATAGGAGGATTTTTGTTGTATCACACTGAAATTAACCTTGTGGTGCCCCCCCCCCCCCCCAAAAAAAAAAACGTTGTAGTTTTTTAATGACCCCTTTCTTTGGCAGTCAATGTTTTGTAGCTCCCCCCCTGTACCTTGATAGCTATGACTGTTGCTCCCCCCTGTTACCCTGAAAACCATGTGATCCCCCCTTCATTCTTTCTCCCCCCCCATGATAAATAATGATAGATGCTTTACTTTTAATTTCCCCCTGAGCAGAAAGAAGCAATCTCACATCGTCAGCCCAAAGAACATGTCTTCAACATTTCGTAAGTGGGAAACTCTCATTGTTTTTACATTTTTTTTTGGTTGTTGTTGTATTTGTCTCTGTTTTTGTGTTTTTTGTATTTTTTCTGTGTAGTCCTGATGCTATTTCTTCCAAATTTTCAGAGTCCAGTGAAAAAGATGACGAAGCCATCGAAGCTATGGTAGAGATCGATAAGTTTGAGGATAGTCTTAAACAGAAGGAAATTATAAAACCAGAGTAGAAACTAACTTTCTGGAAGTTATCCTTATTTCTGGTAAAAGAAAAAAAATCTTGCCACTGTACAGAACTGTAAGAAATGTAAATAAAGTGTCATTTCCATTGCAGAGTGTTGGTTTAAAATTCTACATCAATTGAACAGAGAGCTTTAGTCAATAACGTTCATCTTCTCTATTGCAAGGAGCTGTTGCTTATATTAGTTCACAGTCCCTCTAAAAATGGACGTCCACTGAATTTCGGCTTGAAAAATAGGTTTCCTTCAGCGATCTGCCACGATATTAAGCCTGAGGTCCAAAATTCACTTTTCGTATTCATCGCTCCGTATTTTGTTTTGGAATTAAAATCATCTTGTTAGAAACCCATTTTGGTCGTCGCATTACCCGAAAATTAAAATAAAATGCTGAGCTGTTCATTTCACAGACATCTCGCATGCGCAGGAGTTCGAGGAAACCACAAATTTATCACCATAAAGATGAGATTTTCTTTTCCTGAGGTTGTAGAAACTAGTATACGAATACCACTTATAACATATAGTCGTCATGTTAACAAACCCTAGGAATAGAAGTTTAACCGGAGGGGGAAGGGGGGGGGGGTTTGACGTTAGGGACCGGTCGTAATTTACTTCCGGTGGAAGGGAGGGGAAGAGTTTGGATAATTGGTTGATATTGTCATAAGAAATGTTGTTTATCGTGGTTTTGTAGATAAATGATCGTTTAATCGTTTGTCTCAAGATTTAGAGTCGAGCTATGAATTATATTGATCGTGAGGTTCCTACTTATGCAGTCGAACCTGTATTAGGCAGCATCGTATTAAGCGGTCACCCTGTATTGAGCGGTCGGTTGCCAAAGACCTGAATTTCATTTTCCTAAATCACTGTAATCTTCACCTCTATTAAGCGGTCACCATCGGCCTGTTTGTATTGTTTTTCACCTGTGTTGAGCAGTCAGTTGCGGAAATACTTATATAAAACTAAAAATATTTTTTCAAATGAAATTAAATCCATCTTCATCTCTCGAAATCAAAGTTAGTAGTATTCTCTAGCGAGTCTTTGTGCATGATAAGGACTATTATGCTATACAATGGCGTTTTTTATCGTTTTTCACCTGTGTTTTGGAACAGATACTGTCTGCGGACAAATATCCGTGCGTATTTTCGCACCAAACGGGGCCTAGTGTTCATACAGTTATCTGTCATACGTGACAAAAGTTTCTTCAGCAAATAAGTGTTCTTTACATGTTCTCGTATTTGATCTAACCTTAGTAGCGGAGCGATAAATGGCAGCAAAGGAATTTCCCGATATCAGTTTGCCAATATCAGCCCACAAGTTTTTATGTTAACCCCTTCGATGGGGTTCAGTGTCTCTGGCATTCGACAGATCTCCCTCGAATAGATTCTTCACGATTAATTACTTGCATCACTTGCGCAAATTGCTCGAGGAATGTAATTCCACAACGCCATCAAAGGTAACAGACTTTTTACTGAGAATTTTCCATCAAGGAATTAAACGTAGCACACCTTAATCGCAAAATGAAGTTGACGTCAGTTCTC
Source organism: Pocillopora verrucosa (assembly GCF_036669915.1). Classification (NCBI taxonomy): domain Eukaryota; kingdom Metazoa; phylum Cnidaria; class Anthozoa; order Scleractinia; family Pocilloporidae; genus Pocillopora; species Pocillopora verrucosa. The sequence continues at coordinate 2,953,605 of NC_089317.1, forward strand.
AATTAATTCGATGTTTGCTTCATAATTTTACTTAGAAATTTCGGCGCTTAAAGCCCTACACTAAGACTATTGCAAGCAAAGGGTAGCTTATGGACGCTTCAGCTTAAAGTGTAAGTAAAATATGACACGAACTAGGCATCGTGTTTGTCATGAGCTCCATCACTTGCGAGTGGTAGACCTTCCACTCTTAAATTGAAATGTTTCCATCGGCGTCCTTTGTCAAGGTTCTTGAAACATGTATTTTGTTCCTTTTTTTTCTTCAAACGAGTAGATATCCTACAGAATTCAAGCATTGCACTCAAGCATAATTCAAAATATCGAACAAGTAGAACGAAAATTATTTCACTGAAATTAAATTCGCGTGAACATACTAACGGCTCAACCTCAACCAACAAGATGGCGGTTGACAGTTTGATCATACGGTTCTCGGTTCTCTCTTAACTTGTTGCGTTTTCACTTAGAAATCCATTCTTTCTTCGAAGATAAACAGTGAACATTGACTAACGAAGATAAGGTCATTTTGAAGGTAAGTTTAATTTACTGAGTTTATAAATAGGGGAACATTCATGCATGCATGTAGTTAATCACGTAAAATCAGTAAGTCACATAGAAGATAAAATTGAATCCCTCAACAGGCATTGCAGTTATTACTTTTAACTCTTCCGTTCTATCTCCCCGTTTTGGGGCTGACCAATGCACGCCTGACTCTTCCCGAGAATTGACAGAGCTGTACGTACTCTACATTGATTCACATTTATCGCTTACAACCGAGAATAAGGAATATTACCAATGAGATCTAGGTAAGGAAAGGCTTAGGGATTGCAGTGTTTTGGAACTTTGTCGCAACATTTGCATTTTACAACAGCCATTTCATTGTTGTGTTGGACTCAGCCATCCGGATGAGTGCCTTTGATTCTTTGGTATAAGGTGATTGACGTATAACTGTGTGATAGCGTGAACTGACAGACGACACCCTAATTCTCGGGGCATTACATCATTATAAAGAAATACTGGATCGCAAGACGCAAAAAAATCCAGCGTCTTTATTTGATTGAGTTGAATTCATATCAGTTTTTTTTCCAACAGTTGCTGGTCGAATCAATTTCAAGCCTTGAGTGACAGATTGTGTCTATATCAGGAGAGAAGCTCAAAGCTGAGGGTAAGTAAAACGATTTTAACAAACCCTTGTAAAATAATTATGTGGGAACATTTACGTATCGTACCTAAAGAAACGCACACTGTCAATAATCGTTGTCACAGCTTCCCAGTTCGTTAAACTCAGCAAGCTTATTGGTATGTGTAACCTAAATTTTACTGTGGGTAAAATCGGAATTTCGAAAGTTTTTTTTTCTGTCTGATGTTTAATGCAAACAATGTATTACCCGAATCTTGTTTCCGAGAACTGATGATAACGGAAATCGAAAGTGAAATAGTCTGAAATTGAAAGACCTGGGAAATATTCCTCAAGCCGAGTTATTTTAGGAATCAATTTGTCTTCGTTTTTGCATTGTTTAAAATGGACGTGATTTACTTTCACTATTTAAAGATACAATAAGTATTAGGATACAAGCGTTTGTCGTGATATATTTCTAGCTTGCAATCAGTCGGATTTTTAATTGGGAATGTGGAATTTGGACTGGAAATTGACTATGGAGGGAGGGGTGGGGGCCAAGAAAGTCAGTTTCACAGCTTATTCTTCATACAGGCTGTGATTATTGCATATAATATTTGTACAGCTAAACGGCATTCAAACGAATCTGAAAAAAAGAAAAACATTTGAAAGCAGCATAACATTTTTGGGGCAGCATGTATTTGCACATGAAGCCATTTATCAGACTGAAATCAACATTTACTTCAATAACCAACATGTTCTTATTAATAAATCGCATAATATTAACACTGGAGTCCAATCCTCTAACACCTAAAATTGTGACCATAAAACCAATATGCATTTAAAAGCCAGATGGAAGATTTTCATCAGTTTGTTAACCCTTAAACCCCTAAGAGTGACTCAATTTGGTCCTTTTGAACTTACTTCAAAGTTTTTCCAGCAGTGGAAATGCTTCCTTTTAGAATAAAGTACGCCATAGCAAATTCATATTTTTTAACAATTTTCAGGAGAAGTAATTGCCCCCATTCCCCCCTGCATCCCATTGGAAGACTAAAATGCAGATGAAAATCTCAGTCATGAAGGTAGCAAAGGGAGGTCCTGCAATGTGGGTTTTATAGAATTGTGTGGGTTCCCCCTACTCCATTTGACTTTTAACCCTTAACACCCTAAGACATTGGTATTCATATTCTGCACACTGTTCTCTTTACATTTCCTATGGAACAGACAAGGAGAATTTGTCAAAGAAGTATATTTGATAGTGAAACAAATAGAAGAGTCAGTTTAGAACATAAGAGCTACATCAATTATTTAATGGGTGTTTTAATTGATAAAAATCATTCTTGGAAAAACCACATTGAGTGTGTTTAACTGCTTAAATAAGTAAGACCTGGCATTCAAATGATAATTGCTATAAGGTGAGATACAAATGTTCCATTATCTGTCCTCATAAGTATCTACAAATCCTTAATTTTACCTCATTTAACTTATCGACTCCCTACTTAAGGCAATGCATCTAAAAAAGGATATAGTAAACAAAATTGCTCTTCTCCAAAAGCGAGTGTTGCGTTTAATTTACCTTGCTGATAGAAAAGAACATACTATCCCCTTATTTATATATGCAAAAGTTCTACCTATTACCTTCTTCTATTATGAAGCTGTATGTAAATTAATGCTTGATGTTATAACAACAGTACACTTTCTAACATCATGAAACTTTTTGTGAGAACATCAAACAATTATACCTATATACTACTTGCTCATCAACATCACAACTTGTTAGGATTAAGTACTCTATGTGTCAAAATCTGGAAGGAGATGCCAAATGAATAGAAAAATTTGTCAAAGAAATCCCTCA